>NW_027488914.1:0-217963 GCF_050948215.1 Halictus rubicundus
TTCCGTAATTCACGAGCAAATGTTCTATTTAGGTAGCGAGCGCGGCATGTTTAGCGATGTTGGTATTTGAGATCAGTGATAGTTCCACTTTCTTAGTTCCACAACCGACGAGAGTATCTCGACATTGGGGCCGTTACCGACCGATCCCAGCACCCACCTGGCACTAGGCCTGCAGCCAAGCTCGCATATGCGAGCCGAGCTCGGGTCCAGTCGAGCCGGGACTCGCTTTTCGAGTCGAGTCGAGTACTCGCATGATGCGAGCTGCTCGCAACGAAGCGAACGGCTCGAAATAAAATCAGGCGTAAAATGACATGATGCGAGTTACAGCAGGAAGATCAGCACATTGATATTATCAAGCATTTTAGTATATTGACAATGCTAAATGTTTGCGATGTTTTATTATATGATAGTGAAATGTTGATTCAGAATTTGTATAACCCTTATTGAAAATAATTATGCAATAACAACTATTTCCTAGATTTATGTAAATAACTAGATGTGATCTGTAAAGAACGGTATTTTATATATTCCTTTATATTATACTCCGGTTCACTGTACAGTCGTAAAAATGTGTTGTCGCAAAATTGTTTATAATGTTGAAAATTAACGTGAAACCAAGTTGGAAGTTGGAAGTTCCAACAGCCTGTCATTCGGTACTGTGCAAGTATAGGTGATAAGATTTAAAAGGGCATAGCCGATTAAGATGGTCAAAACAATTGGAACCGCAAAAAGATTCCATTTCAAACAGTATTGATTTCTTGATTTTCTGGAAATGACAGACGTAGAGTTCAAAATTCTTTTCACGGAATCTTACCAATTTTCACAAGCAATTTCATATCTGGCGGAAATCGTAGACGAACACAATAATATAAATATTCATTGCCTAATCAATGTTACTTCAATATTTTTAAAACATTAAAAAAATATTGTTAAAATCACATGAATAAATAATATAAGAAATTGAAAAAATAAAGATGATGTATGGGAAAAAACATTTACCACCGACGGGATAAGAACCCCAGCGTATCCGCTCCTTAGTTCGACACACGTCCGGCGATGTTACAAAACTTTACGAACATTCTGGTATATATCACACAAAATACAATTTATTCTTTCTCTAAAATCACATTTCTTAGGTCAAAGAATTACTTGTTTCAATTTAATAATGCTAAAAATTACTTAATATATAGCTGCGATAAAACCAACAAGTGTAACTTTCCTCCTAATAGCAAAAACGTCGAAAAAATTCGGTTTTTATTGTTTTTTGACGATGATGTCCCACAACAAAAAATCTAAAAAAAATTGACGACACTGCCTGTTATAGTACTTTAACAAGGAACTAAACAGTAGAATAGCATTTTTCCGATTTTTTGGAGGTTTTTCATTTTTTTTACGACCACAGTTTGTAACAAAAAAATCAGAAAGTTTAAACTTTCATACGTGCGCGATTCTCCATCCGTTTACATTGTATGTCGTCTGTCGTCGCTGGGTCTTTGAAGCTCGGCACTCGGCAAAAGTTATTCGAGCATTTATTTGAAGCCTTCGAATAAATGATACAGATGAAAGATGAAAAAATTTCTCGTAGTTTGAATAAATCAAATAATACTGCCACCAAATAGCTTTATATGGATAAGATCCGTCGAAAGTTAGTTTCATTACATAACACTTTTATTTCGTTACTACCTTTACTTGAATAATTGCAGTCCAGCATTAGAAGTGGTATTATCGGTTAAATAAGTAAAAAAAAATAATTTTCTGTGTTTGTTACTACGGATCACAATAAGAACGATTGAATTTTGTCATTACTTGAATATTGTATTTATTCTTTTTTTTTTCATTCTATAACTATTACAGAATATATTTTGTTGAATAATCATTATTTTATAAATATCGCAATAAGTTCCAAATTAATTAATTACACCTATAAACTATCGATTATAAAACAATGATTACAATGGTGAATAATATGGAAAATAAGAAGGCAATAATAGTGTAATGAAATTATACAATAAAAAATAATTATTTTCATTCTACGCATTATCCGTTTATTTATTGCCTATGTCACTGACGTTTCTTCCGTAATTCACGAGCAAATGTTCTATTTAGGTAGCGAGCGCGGCATGTTTAGCGATGTTGGTATTTGAGATCAGTGATAGTTCCACTTTCTTAGTTCCACAACCGACGAGAGTATCTCGACATTGGGGCCGTTACCGACCGATCCCAGCACCCACCTGGCACTAGGCCTGCAGCCAAGCTCGCATATGCGAGCCGAGCTCGGGTCCAGTCGAGCCGGGACTCGCTTTTCGAGTCGAGTCGAGTACTCGCACGATGCGAGCTGCTCGCAACGAAGCGAACGGCTCGAAATAAAATCAGGCGTAAAATGACATGATGCGAGTTACAGCAGGAAGATCAGCACATTGATATTATCAAGCATTTTAGTATATTGACAATGCTAAATGTTTGCGATGTTTTATTATATATTTTGATAGTGAAATGTTGATTCAGAATTTGTATAACCCTTATTGAAAATAATTATGCAATAACAACTATTTAGATTTATGTAAATAACTAGATGTGATCTGTAAAGAACGGTATTTTATATATTCCTTTATATTATACTCCGGTTCACTGTACAGTCGTAAAAATGTGTTGTCGCAAAATTGTTTATAATGTTGAAAATTAACGTGAAACCAAGTTGGAAGTTGGAAGTTCCAACAGCCTGTCATTCGGTACTGTGCAAGTATAGGTGATAAGATTTAAAAGGGCATAGCCGATTAAGATGGTCAAAACAATTGGAACCGCAAAAAGATTCCATTTCAAACAGTATTGATTTCTTGATTTTCTGGAAATGACAGACGTAGATTTCAAAATTCTTTTCACGGAATCTTACCAATTTTCACAAGCAATTTCATATCTGGCGGAAATCGTAGACGAACACAATAATATAAATATTCATTGCCTAATCAATGTTACTTCAATATTTTTAAAACATTAAAAAAATATTGTTAAAATCACATGAATAAATAATATAAGAAATTGAAAAAATAAAGATGATGTATGGGAAAGAACATTTACCACCGACGGGATAAGAACCCCAGCGTATCCGCTCCTTAGTTCGACACACGTCCGGCGATGTTACAAAACTTTACGAACATTCTGGTATATATCACACAAAATACAATTTATTCTTTCTCTTAAATCACATTTCTTAGGTCAAAGAATTACTTGTTTCAATTTAATAATGCTAAAAATTACTTAATATATAGCTGCGATAAAACCAACAAGTGTAACTTTCCTCCTAATAGCAAAAACGTCGAAAAAATTCGGTTTTTATTGTTTTTTGACGATGATGTCCCACAACAAAAAATCTAAAAAAAATTGACGACACTGCCTGTTATAGTACTTTAACAAGGAACTAAACAGTAGAATAGCATGTTTTCAAATTTTTGAGAAATCTGCATTTTTCCGATTTTTTGGAGGTTTTTCATTTTTTTTACGACCACAGTTTGTAACAAAAAAATCAGAAAGTTTAAACTTTCATACGTGCGCGATTCTCCATCCGTTTACATTGTATGTCGTCTGTCGTCGCTGGGTCTTTGAAGCTCGGCACTCGGCAAAAGTTATTCGAGCATTTATTTGAAGCCTTCGAATAAATGATACAGATGAAAGATGAAAAAATTTCTCGTAGTTTGAATAAATCAAATAATACTGCCACCAAATAGCTTTATATGGATAAGATCCGTCGAAAGTTAGTTTCATTACATAACACTTTTATTTCGTTACTACCTTTACTTGAATAATTGCAGTCCAGCATTAGAAGTGGTATTATCGGTTAAATAAGTAAAAAAATAATTTTCTGTGTTTGTTACTACGGATCACAATAAGAACGATTGAATTTTGTCATTACTTGAATATTGTATTTATTCTTTTTTTTTTTATTCTATAACTATTACAGAATATATTTTGTTGAATAATCATTATTTTATAAATATCGCAATAAGTTCCAAATTAATTAATTTCACCTATAAACTATCGATTATAAAACAATGATTACAATGGTGAATAATATGGAAAATAAGAAGGCAATAATAGTGTAATGAAATTATACAATAAAAAATAATTATTCTCATTCTACGCATTATCCGTTTATTTATTGCCTATGTCACTGACGTTTCTTCCGTAATTCACGAGCAAATGTTCTATTTAGGTAGCGAGCGCGGCATGTTTAGCGATGTTGGTATTTGAGATCAGTGATAGTTCCACTTTCTTAGTTCCACAACCGACGAGAGTATCTCGACATTGGGGCCGTTACCGACCGATCCCAGCACCCACCTGGCACTAGGCCTGCAGCCAAGCTCGCATATGCGAGCCGAGCTCGGGTCCAGTCGAGCCGGGACTCGCTTTTCGAGTCGAGTCGAGTACTCGCACGATGCGAGCTGCTCGCAACGAAGCGAACGGCTCGAAATAAAATCAGGCGTAAAATGACATGATGCGAGTTACAGCAGGAAGATCAGCACATTGATATTATCAAGCATTTTAGTATATTGACAATGCTAAATGTTTGCGATGTTTTATTATATATTTTGATAGTGAAATGTTGATTCAGAATTTGTATAACCCTTATTGAAAATAATTATGCAATAACAACTATTTCCTAGATTTATGTAAATAACTAGATGTGATCTGTAAAGAACGGTATTTTATATATTCCTTTATATTATACTCCGGTTCACTGTACAGTCGTAAAAATGTGTTGTCGCAAAATTGTTTATAATGTTGAAAATTAACGTGAAACCAAGTTGGAAGTTGGAAGTTCCAACAGCCTGTCATTCGGTACTGTGCAAGTATAGGTGATAAGATTTAAAAGGGCATAGCCGATTAAGATGGTCAAAACAATTGGAACCGCAAAAAGATTCCATTTCAAACAGTATTGATTTCTTGATTTTCTGGAAATGACAGACGTAGAGTTCAAAATTCTTTTCACGGAATCTTACCAATTTTCACAAGCAATTTCATATCTGGCGGAAATCGTAGACGAACACAATAATATAAATATTCATTGCCTAATCAATGTTACTTCAATATTTTTAAAACATTAAAAAAATATTGTTAAAATCACATGAATAAATAATATAAGAAATTGAAAAAATAAAGATGATGTATGGGAAAAAACATTTACCACCGACGGGATAAGAACCCCAGCGTATCCGCTCCTTAGTTCGACACACGTCCGGCGATGTTACAAAACTTTACGAACATTCTGGTATATATCACACAAAATACAATTTATTCTTTCTCTTAAATCACATTTCTTAGGTCAAAGAATTACTTGTTTCAATTTAATAATGCTAAAAATTACTTAATATATAGCTGCGATAAAACCAACAAGTGTAACTTTCCTCCTAATAGCAAAAACGTCGAAAAAATTCGGTTTTTATTGTTTTTTGACGATGATGTCCCACAACAAAAAATCTAAAAAAAATTGACGACACTGCCTGTTATAGTACTTTAACAAGGAACTAAACAGTAGAATAGCATGTTTTCAAATTTTTGAGAAATCTGCATTTTTCCGATTTTTTGGAGGTTTTTCATTTTTTGTTTACGACCACAGTTTGTAACAAAAAAATCTGAAAAAATTATCAAAAATCAGCCTTAGAATCCAAAATATGTCACATTTTTTTCAGAATTTTAGAAAGCATCAGAGTGCGGGAAATACGCGGAGAAGCGCGAAATCTAATTTACCCTGTAACTAACCTCATGGGCAAGATAGGGGGTTGAAATTTTACTCAGAGGGGTTTTTCCTCTAAGGGCAGTTTTGACCATAAATCGGCTAGGCCCTTTTAAAAGGATCTGATGTCTACGTTCAACACTCGTCATACTTTCTGTTTAGTTAATATTTTAATCTAAATCTTTTTTCAATTTGCAATTGTTGGCTCTTCTCCATGGATAACAGTCGATCTTTTATACGATGGTCCAAAATCATGCTAACTACCAAATAATTCGTAGTGGCAGCAAAGTTAAATCTACTTCCTAGCTCGACAATTAACGCAATTATATAACGCAATTTTTCCTGCGTTTTCATTACATGTCATCTAGTAAATTAATCTATCTAGCTTGGCAGAACAGCTGAAGTCGTTTGGTCGATTTATAAAAAAAGTTATTCTGATTTAAAGTGTCTGCCATCAATTATGAGACTGACTGCATAATGTATAACGAGAAGCGGCCGCACGTTTCTCGCTAAGCAACCTGCGCTATCTCCATGTTTATAATTGTGCAGTGTGAAAATGGTTTACTGCCTTTTTGGTTCGTTATCTCGGCCATTTCTTCTAAAAAGTGTACTTCCGTACAATGGGACAGTAGGGCTCTCATCAGCGAGCTAAGGTTTATGACCGGCTCTCGCCTGCACTCGCCCACTTAGGTCACCCGCTCTGAGTATTTAATCTACCGGCACGCGTATGCGTTTTGCTCTTCCTCCCTCCCCATCGAGCCACTAGCTTAGTTATTCATTATCGAAAAATATAAAAGTCTAAGACAATCTATTCTCAGGTTAGTTAGCTCAGATTCTGTCAAACAGTTTTTCTCAGCTTACCAGAATTCAGTCTTTTGACCTTTGGTGCGAGTACCAGTGTGGCGGCCTGTGCAAAGCGCACGCCGACGAACCGCCAGCATACATTGTAGACGCGGCGGCGACCTCGTATAAATACACATCAATATTATACAATATTGTTTATATACCCATTCCTTTCAAAAACTATTTAACGAAGCTTAACGTTAATTTTTAACATTATAAACAATTTTGCAACAACACATTTTTACGACTGTACACTGAACCCCGGAGTATAATATAAAGGAATATATAAAATACCGTTCTTTACAGATCACACAGCTAGTTATTTACATAAATCTAGGAAATAGTTGTTATTGCATAATTATTTTCAATAAGGGTTATAGAAATTCTGAATCAACATTTCACTATCAAAATATATAATAAAACATCGCAAACATTTAGCATTGTCAATATACTAAAATGCTTGATAATATCGATGTGCTGATCTTCCCGCTGTAACTCGCATCATGTCATTTTACGCCTGATTTTATTTCGAGCAGCTCGCATCGGTGCGGATAGCTCGCATCGTGCGAGTACTCGACTCGACTCGCACAATCGAGCCGAGCTAAGCTCAACCAGAGTTGGGCAAAATGTTTATCTAAATAAAAATTTCGAGTAACGAATAAAAGATAAAAAAATTTTTATTTCCTTTTGGTATGTGTTGTGGTTTGGGTGTTCAGTAAAGGATTCACCCAATATAACAATAACCATTTATTAAATAAGCAACAAAAACTCAACGACGTAACAAGGAACAAAGAAAATGAAATAACAATGAAACAAGAACTACGGATAAACGACTATACGAACAACTGACGGCGAATGACGACTTCTCACAACGACTGACTGACTTGAACTGACTGACTGACTGACCGACCCTGTCATCCGTCAGAATCCGCGCTTATATCCTCCAGGAATTTCCTTCGAACAAGAAAACTTCTGGAGTGGGGATGTCGCTTCCTGTACGTGCCCCTTGGAGAAAGTTCGTGTCCTTGCACCGAACATCCGTGTCCTGGCGAAAGTCAAGGGTTGGCGGCCAAATGTGCACGCCAAGGAAAAACCCCGAACCTGGTCGCCAAATGTGCACCCCAGGTAGGAACAGACTTCCGGCGACTAAGTGTGCGCTCGGGAAGAGCTTGGGCCTGGCGACCAAGTGCGTCCAAGGTCCCAGCCCGCAGACGACGCTCCTACCTGGGTCCGATCAACCCTTCTCCAAGGGGTCCGCCACATTACTTGAATATTGTATTTATTCTTTTTTTTTATTCTATAACTATTACAGAATATATTTTGTTGAATAATCATTATTTTATAAATATCGCAAGAAGTTCCAAATTAATTAATTACACCTATAAATTATCGATTATAAAATAATGATTACAATGGTGAACAATATGGAAAATAAGAAGGCAATAAGAGTGTAATGAAATTATACAATAAAAGATAATTATTTTCATTCTACGCATTATACGTTTATTTATTGCCTCTGTCACTGACGTTTTTTCCATAATTCACGAGCAAATGTTCTTTTAGTTCCACAACCGACGACAGTATCTCGACATTAGGGCCGTTACCGACCGCTCCCAGCACCCACCTGGCACCCACTTTGAGACTCGCAGTTTAACACGGGGGCTGGCAGTCTTATATATATATATATATATATATATATATATATATATATATATATATATATATATATATATATATATATATATATATATAGTGGGTGCACTGATCCACCGACCAGATATATATAAAGACTGACAGCCTTACGGGAGAATGTGTCGCTCGAAAAATACGGTGTTGTCTACCGCTCTCTAGGATAGATTTTGGCTGGAGTAAGAAACAGAAGGCCAACGACGGTATCTCGTCGGTGCAGAAGACCACTAAGGAACTTCTCGTCGCTGAGAAGGTGAATCATCACGGACCCATATCGATTATCAAATGTTACATTCTCCGACAAACGTATTCAAATTAAAAAGATATTTTTTTTTAGTGTTGCTTTTTAAGATCTAAAATATTAAAAGTAAAACTAATATCAAGGACGAAAAATTCGTCAAAATATTTTACGTAAGAAATTATTAAAGCATAATTTTAGGAAAATCAATTTCTACTTCCATATGAGATACCTTAATTTGTAATTTAAAAATATTTCATGAACAAGCATTATTTCCTTACACTTTTTTTTTATAGATAACTGTTCCAAGAATCGATCTGTGGGAACAGAAATATGTTGAAAACCAGAGTAGCGTTTATTTAACGTACTATTCCGAATAGTATAGAGTTTGAGAGAGAATCACGTGGATGAATTAATATAATATAAAATAATATAATTGTAGAAGCAAAGATGGGCAAATTTTTATTGAAATAGACATTTCAAACAGCGAATAAAAGATAAAAAATGATTTGTTACGCGTCAAATAAAAATAATTATGTTATCTCTATTCCGCACGTAATGAATTTATTCGACGAATAAAGATTTTTTTATAAAGACCGACCAACAGCCTACAATGTAAGCAGATGGAGAATCCAACATTATTGGCAATTTATGCTTTTATGTTTTTAATCAGAACAATATTGTTAATACGAATGAGTTGTAGAGCTCATCCCGATCAAAATGAGTCTAAACACGACATCATTTGGACTGTCTTTAATGAGATTGTAATTTTTATCGTAACATTACGTATCAGTGAAACTTGGTCGATTACACCCGAATTTGATCTCATTTTCATCAGGAAAATCCCCTCCATTCGCTCGTCACAATTTCATGAGGATATATTGCACAATCTGAAAGTTTAAACTTTCATACGTGCGCGATTCTCCATCCGTTTACATTGTATGTCGTCTGTCGTCGCTGGGTCTTTGAAGCTCGGCACTCGGCAAAAGTTATTCGAGCATTTATTTGAAGCCTTCGAATAAATGATACAGATGAAAGATGAAAAAATTTCTCGTAGTTTGAATAAATCCGCTTCGAATAAAAAAAAGTATCTTTATTCGTCGGATAAATTCTCGTCGAATAAAATTATTTATTCGATACTCGTCGAATAAGGATACCTTTTTTATTCGAACCTTCGAATAACGAATAAAGATGAAGTATCTTTTATTCGAATCGTTATTTAAATAATTTTTATCTAATAATGCCCAACTCTGGGCACACCAAAATGACTGGCATTCAAAAGGAGAGAATATGCGTCTACGATATAATGTTGCACGGAGAA
This sequence comes from Halictus rubicundus, assembly GCF_050948215.1. Classification (NCBI taxonomy): domain Eukaryota; kingdom Metazoa; phylum Arthropoda; class Insecta; order Hymenoptera; family Halictidae; genus Halictus; species Halictus rubicundus. Next base: position 9,820 of record NW_027488914.1, read on the forward strand.
GCGGACAGCGAAACTCGAGAAACGTCATCCCCGAGGAGTGGACCACACATTGTCGGCTATATCGGTGTGAGACCAGAAGACCACTACTAATCCAATCACAAAGCTTCTTTATTTTTCGTTATTTTTTTTTTTAACTTTTACCAACATATTCGTGACATTTTTCTGATTAAAATGAAACTTAATATGATATAATTCCGATGATAATTACTTGTGTAATGAACGATTGATGTTTCGGACGCGAAGAAGGACAGCGTATGGGAAAGAAAGAGCCGCGGAGAGTCGAAGCGTTCGGAAAAGATGAAAGACTGGCGTGAGCTCAGGCCTTTAAATAAAAAAATAAACTTTTTCATTATTAATTATTTTTCTATCGGACTTTCACCAACATACTCGTGGCATTTTTCTAAGGAAAACGGTACCAAATATGACAAAATTCCGATGATATTTACTTGTGTAATGAACGACGGAAGTTTCGGACGCAAAGAAGGACAGCATATGAAAAGAAAGAGACGCGGCGAGTCCTTCCCGCCTCGAGTTCGACAGCTTGGTTTTCGCCGCGGACAAATAGATGTGGTTACTAATGTATATGTATTGACAATTACTCACAGAAAGTTAAATTTAACAATACAATTAATGATTATACATAAAGTTTATTGCTGATAAAATATAAAGAATATTAAATGTAAAGAAACAATTCTATAAGGTATAAAAAATAGCAATCAATACAATTATAATTAAAACTTAAAATGACAGACACTTTTCAAAACTTTTATCTGTACCTCTATGTTAGGGATACAGAAGCTGAAAATTTCATCGAAATCGGTTGACGGAGAAAAAAACAACGTGCATTGCAAGATATAAGAATCTGTGTATCTGTGTGTCTGTACAAATAGCAATAATACTGCCACCAAATAGCTTTATATGGATAAGATCCGTCGAAAGTTAGTTTCATTACATAACACTTTTATTTCGTTACTACCTTTACTTGAATAATTGCAGTCCAGCATTAGAAGTGGTATTATCGGTTAAATAAGTAAAAAAATAATTTTCTGTGTTTGTTACTACGGATCACAATAAGAACGATTGAATTTTGTCATTACTTGAATATTGTATTTATTCTTTTTTTTTATTCTATAACTATTACAGAATATATTTTGTTGAATAATCATTATTTTATAAATATCGCAATAAGTTCCAAATTAATTAATTTCACCTATAAACTATCGATTATAAAATAATGATTACAATGGTGCACAATATGGAAAATAAGAAGGCAATAATAGTGTAATGAAATTATACAATAAAAAATAATTATTCTCATTCTACGCATTATCCGTTTATTTATTGCCTATGTCACTGACGTTTCTTCCGTAATTCACGAGCAAATGTTCTATTTAGGTAGCGAGCGCGGCATGTTTAGCGATGTTGGTATTTGAGATCAGTGATAGTTCCACCTTCTTAGTTCCACAACCGACGAGAGTATCTCGACATTGGGGCCGTTACCGACCGATCCCAGCACCCACCTGGCACTAGGCCTGCAGCCAAGCTCGCATATGCGAGCCGAGCTCGGGTCCAGTCGAGCCGGGACTCGCTTTTCGAGTCGAGTCGAGTACTCGCACGATGCGAGCTGCTCGCAACGAAGCGAACGGCTCGAAATAAAATCAGGCGTAAAATGACATGATGCGAGTTACAGCAGGAAGATCAGCACATTGATATTATCAAGCATTTTAGTATATTGACAATGCTAAATGTTTGCGATGTTTTATTATATATTTTGATAGTGAAATGTTGATTCAGAATTTGTATAACCCTTATTGAAAATAATTATGCAATAACAACTATTTCCTAGATTTATGTAAATAACTAGATGTGATCTGTAAAGAACGGTATTTTATATATTCCTTTATATTATACTCCGGTTCACTGTACAGTCGTAAAAATGTGTTGTCGCAAAATTGTTTATAATGTTGAAAATTAACGTGAAACCAAGTTGGAAGTTGGAAGTTCCAACAGCCTGTCATTCGGTACTGTGCAAGTATAGGTGATAAGATTTAAAAGGGCATAGCCGATTAAGATGGTCAAAACAATTGGAACCGCAAAAAGATTCCATTTCAAACAGTATTGATTTCTTGATTTTCTGGAAATGACAGACGTAGAGTTCAAAATTCTTTTCACGGAATCTTACCAATTTTCACAAGCAATTTCATATCTGGCGGAAATCGTAGACGAACACAATAATATAAATATTCATTGCCTAATCAATGTTACTTCAATATTTTTAAAACATTAAAAAAATATTGTTAAAATCACATGAATAAATAATATAAGAAATTGAAAAAATAAAGATGATGTATGGGAAAAAACATTTACCACCGACGGGATAAGAACCCCAGCGTATCCGCTCCTTAGTTCGACACACGTCCGGCGATGTTACAAAACTTTACGAACATTCTGGTATATATCACACAAAATACAATTTATTCTTTCTCTAAAATCACATTTCTTAGGTCAAAGAATTACTTGTTTCAATTTAATAATGCTAAAAATTACTTAATATATAGCTGCGATAAAACCAACAAGTGTAACTTTCCTCCTAATAGCAAAAACGTCCAAAAAATTCGGTTTTTATTGTTTTTTGACGATGATGTCCCACAACAAAAAATCTAAAAAAAATTGACGACACTGCCTGTTATAGTACTTTAACAAGGAACTAAACAGTAGAATAGCATGTTTTCAAATTTTTGAGAAATCTGCATTTTTCCGATTTTTTGGAGGTTTTTCATTTTTTTTTACGACCACAGTTTGTAACAAAAAAATCTGAAAGTTTAAACTTTCATACGTGCGCGATTCTCCATCCGTTTACATTGTATGTCGTCTGTCGTCGCTGGGTCTTTGAAGCTCGGCACTCGGCAAAAGTTATTCGAGCATTTATTTGAAGCCTTCGAATAAATGATACAGATGAAAGATGAAAAAATTTCTCGTAGTTTGAATAAATCCGCTTCGAATAAAAAAAAAGTATCTTTATTCGTCGGATAAATTCTCGTCGAATAAAATTATTTATTCGATACTCGTCGAATAAGGATACCTTTTTTATTCGAACCTTCGAATAACGAATAAAGATGAAGTATCTTTTATTCGAATCGTTATTTAAATAATTTTTATCTAATAATGCCCAACTCTGGGCACACCAGAATGACTGGCATTCAAAAGGAGAGAATATCCGTCTACGATACATATAATGTTGCACGGAGAAGCGGACAGCGAAACTAGAGAAGCGTCCTCCCCGAGGAGTGGGCCACACATTGTCGGCTATATCGGTGTGAGACCAGAAGACCACTACTAATCCAATCACAAAACTTCTTTATTTTTCGTTATTTTTTTTTTTTTTAACTTTTACCAACATATTCGTGACATTTTTCTGATTAAAATGAAACCAAATATGATATAATTCCGACGATAATTGCTTGTGCAATGAACGATTGATGTTTCGGACGCGAAGAAGGACAGCGTATGGGAAAGAAAGAGCCGCGGAGAGTCGAAGCGTTCGGAAAAGATGAAAGACTGGCGTGAGCTCTGGCCTTTAAATAAAAAAATAAACTTTTTCATTATTAATTATTTTTCTATCGGACTTTCACCAACATACTCGTGGCATTTTTCTAAGGAAAACGGTACCAAATATGACAAAATTCCGATGATATTTACTTGTGTAATGAACGACGGAAGTTTCGGACGCAAAGAAGGACAGCATATGAAAAGAAAGAGACGCGGCGAGTCCTTCCCGTCTCGAGTTCGACAGCTTGGTTTTCGCCGCGGACAAATAGATGTGGTTACTAATGTATATGTATTGACAATTACTCACAGAAAGTTAAATTTAACAATACAATTAATGATTATACATAAAGTTTATTGCTGATAAAATATAAAGAATATTAAATGTAAAGAAACAATTCTATAAGGTATAAAAAATAGCAATCAATACAATTATAATTAAAACTTAAAATGACAGACACTTTTCAAAACTTTTATCTCTAGCTCTATGTTAGGGATACAGAAGCTGAAAATTTCATCGAAATCGGTTGACGGAGAAAAAAACAACGTGCATTGCAAGATATAAGAATCTGTGTATCTGTGTGTCTGTACAAATAGCAATAATACTGCCACCAAATAGCTTTATATGGATAAGATCCGTCGAAAGTTAGTTTCATTACATAACACTTTTATTTCGTTACTACCTTTACTTGAATAATTGCAGTCCAGCATTAGAAGTGGTATTATCGGTTAAATAAGTAAAAAAATAATTTTCTGTGTTTGTTACTACGGATCACAATAAGAACGATTGAATTTTGTCATTACTTGAATATTGTATTTATTCTTTTTTTTTTTTATTCTATAACTATTACAGAATATATTTTGTTGAATAATCATTATTTTATAAATATCGCAATAAGTTCCAAATTAATTAATTTCACCTATAAACTATCGATTATAAAATAATGATTACAATGGTGAATAATATGGAAAATAAGAAGGCAATAATAGTGTAATGAAATTATACAATAAAAAAATAATTATTCTCATTCTACGCATTATCCGTTTATTTATTGCCTATGTCACTGACGTTTCTTCCGTAATTCACGAGCAAATGTTCTATTTAGGTAGCGAGCGCGGCATGTTTAGCGATGTTGGTATTTGAGATCAGTGATAGTTCCACTTTCTTAGTTCCACAACCGACGAGAGTATCTCGACATTGGGGCCGTTACCGACCGATCCCAGCACCCACCTGGCACTAGGCCTGCAGCCAAGCTCGCATATGCGAGCCGAGCTCGGGTCCAGTCGAGCCGGGACTCGCTTTTCGAGTCGAGTCGAGTACTCGCATGATGCAAGCTGCTCGCAACGAAGCGAACGGCTCGAAATAAAATCAGGCGTAAAATGACATGATGCGAGTTACAGCAGGAAGATCAGCACATTGATATTATCAAGCATTTTAGTATATTGACAATGCTAAATGTTTGCGATGTTTTATTATATATTTTGATAGTGAAATGTTGATTCAGAATTTGTATAACCCTTATTGAAAATAATTATGCAATAACAACTATTTCCTAGATTTATGTAAATAACTAGATGTGATCTGTAAAGAACGGTATTTTATATATTCCTTTATATTATACTCCGGTTCACTGTACAGTCGTAAAAATGTGTTGTCGCAAAATTGTTTATAATGTTGAAAATTAACGTGAAACCAAGTTGGAAGTTGGAAGTTCCAACAGCCTGTCATTCGGTACTGTGCAAGTATAGGTGATAAGATTTAAAAGGGCATAGCCGATTAAGATGGTCAAAACAATTGGAACCGCAAAAAGATTCCATTTCAAACAGTATTGATTTCTTGATTTTCTGGAAATGACAGACGTAGAGTTCAAAATTCTTTTCACGGAATCTTACCAATTTTCACAAGCAATTTCATATCTGGCGGAAATCGTAGACGAACACAATAATATAAATATTCATTGCCTAATCAATGTTACTTCAATATTTTTAAAACATTAAAAAAATATTGTTAAAATCACATGAATAAATAATATAAGAAATTGAAAAAATAAAGATGATGTATGGGAAAAAACATTTACCACCGACGGGATAAGAACCCCAGCGTATCCGCTCCTTAGTTCGACACACGTCCGGCGATGTTACAAAACTTTACGAACATTCTGGTATATATCACACAAAATACAATTTATTCTTTCTCTTAAATCACATTTCTTAGGTCAAAGAATTACTTGTTTCAATTTAATAATGCTAAAAATTACTTAATATATAGCTGCGATAAAACCAACAAGTGTAACTTTCCTCCTAATAGCAAAAACGTCGAAAAAATTCGGTTTTTATTGTTTTTTGACGATGATGTCCCACAACAAAAAATCTAAAAAAAATTGACGACACTGCCTGTTATAGTACTTTAACAAGGAACTAAACAGTAGAATAGCATTTTTCCGATTTTTTGGAGGTTTTTCATTTTTTTTACGACCACAGTTTGTAACAAAAAAATCAGAAAGTTTAAACTTTCATACGTGCGCGATTCTCCATCCGTTTACATTGTATGTCGTCTGTCGTCGCTGGGTCTTTGAAGCTCGGCACTCGGCAAAAGTTATTCGAGCATTTATTTGAAGCCTTCGAATAAATGATACAGATGAAAGATGAAAAAATTTCTCGTAGTTTGAATAAATCAAATAATACTGCCACCAAATAGCTTTATATGGATAAGATCCGTCGAAAGTTAGTTTCATTACATAACACTTTTATTTCGTTACTACCTTTACTTGAATAATTGCAGTCCAGCATTAGAAGTGGTATTATCGGTTAAATAAGTAAAAAAAAATAATTTTCTGTGTTTGTTACTACGGATCACAATAAGAACGATTGAATTTTGTCATTACTTGAATATTGTATTTATTCTTTTTTTTTTCATTCTATAACTATTACAGAATATATTTTGTTGAATAATCATTATTTTATAAATATCGCAATAAGTTCCAAATTAATTAATTACACCTATAAACTATCGATTATAAAACAATGATTACAATGGTGAATAATATGGAAAATAAGAAGGCAATAATAGTGTAATGAAATTATACAATAAAAAATAATTATTTTCATTCTACGCATTATCCGTTTATTTATTGCCTATGTCACTGACGTTTCTTCCGTAATTCACGAGCAAATGTTCTATTTAGGTAGCGAGCGCGGCATGTTTAGCGATGTTGGTATTTGAGATCAGTGATAGTTCCACTTTCTTAGTTCCACAACCGACGAGAGTATCTCGACATTGGGGCCGTTACCGACCGATCCCAGCACCCACCTGGCACTAGGCCTGCAGCCAAGCTCGCATATGCGAGCCGAGCTCGGGTCCAGTCGAGCCGGGACTCGCTTTTCGAGTCGAGTCGAGTACTCGCACGATGCGAGCTGCTCGCAACGAAGCGAACGGCTCGAAATAAAATCAGGCGTAAAATGACATGATGCGAGTTACAGCAGGAAGATCAGCACATTGATATTATCAAGCATTTTAGTATATTGACAATGCTAAATGTTTGCGATGTTTTATTATATATTTTGATAGTGAAATGTTGATTCAGAATTTGTATAACCCTTATTGAAAATAATTATGCAATAACAACTATTTAGATTTATGTAAATAACTAGATGTGATCTGTAAAGAACGGTATTTTATATATTCCTTTATATTATACTCCGGTTCACTGTACAGTCGTAAAAATGTGTTGTCGCAAAATTGTTTATAATGTTGAAAATTAACGTGAAACCAAGTTGGAAGTTGGAAGTTCCAACAGCCTGTCATTCGGTACTGTGCAAGTATAGGTGATAAGATTTAAAAGGGCATAGCCGATTAAGATGGTCAAAACAATTGGAACCGCAAAAAGATTCCATTTCAAACAGTATTGATTTCTTGATTTTCTGGAAATGACAGACGTAGATTTCAAAATTCTTTTCACGGAATCTTACCAATTTTCACAAGCAATTTCATATCTGGCGGAAATCGTAGACGAACACAATAATATAAATATTCATTGCCTAATCAATGTTACTTCAATATTTTTAAAACATTAAAAAAATATTGTTAAAATCACATGAATAAATAATATAAGAAATTGAAAAAATAAAGATGATGTATGGGAAAAAACATTTACCACCGACGGGATAAGAACCCCAGCGTATCCGCTCCTTAGTTCGACACACGTCCGGCGATGTTACAAAACTTTACGAACATTCTGGTATATATCACACAAAATACAATTTATTCTTTCTCTTAAATCACATTTCTTAGGTCAAAGAATTACTTGTTTCAATTTAATAATGCTAAAAATTACTTAATATATAGCTGCGATAAAACCAACAAGTGTAACTTTCCTCCTAATAGCAAAAACGTCGAAAAAATTCGGTTTTTATTGTTTTTTGACGATGATGTCCCACAACAAAAAATCTAAAAAAAATTGACGACACTGCCTGTTATAGTACTTTAACAAGGAACTAAACAGTAGAATAGCATGTTTTCAAATTTTTGAGAAATCTGCATTTTTCCGATTTTTTGGAGGTTTTTCATTTTTTTTACGACCACAGTTTGTAACAAAAAAATCAGAAAGTTTAAACTTTCATACGTGCGCGATTCTCCATCCGTTTACATTGTATGTCGTCTGTCGTCGCTGGGTCTTTGAAGCTCGGCACTCGGCAAAAGTTATTCGAGCATTTATTTGAAGCCTTCGAATAAATGATACAGATGAAAGATGAAAAAATTTCTCGTAGTTTGAATAAATCAAATAATACTGCCACCAAATAGCTTTATATGGATAAGATCCGTCGAAAGTTAGTTTCATTACATAACACTTTTATTTCGTTACTACCTTTACTTGAATAATTGCAGTCCAGCATTAGAAGTGGTATTATCGGTTAAATAAGTAAAAAAATAATTTTCTGTGTTTGTTACTACGGATCACAATAAGAACGATTGAATTTTGTCATTACTTGAATATTGTATTTATTCTTTTTTTTTTTATTCTATAACTATTACAGAATATATTTTGTTGAATAATCATTATTTTATAAATATCGCAATAAGTTCCAAATTAATTAATTTCACCTATAAACTATCGATTATAAAACAATGATTACAATGGTGAATAATATGGAAAATAAGAAGGCAATAATAGTGTAATGAAATTATACAATAAAAAATAATTATTCTCATTCTACGCATTATCCGTTTATTTATTGCCTATGTCACTGACGTTTCTTCCGTAATTCACGAGCAAATGTTCTATTTAGGTAGCGAGCGCGGCATGTTTAGCGATGTTGGTATTTGAGATCAGTGATAGTTCCACTTTCTTAGTTCCACAACCGACGAGAGTATCTCGACATTGGGGCCGTTACCGACCGATCCCAGCACCCACCTGGCACTAGGCCTGCAGCCAAGCTCGCATATGCGAGCCGAGCTCGGGTCCAGTCGAGCCGGGACTCGCTTTTCGAGTCGAGTCGAGTACTCGCACGATGCGAGCTGCTCGCAACGAAGCGAACGGCTCGAAATAAAATCAGGCGTAAAATGACATGATGCGAGTTACAGCAGGAAGATCAGCACATTGATATTATCAAGCATTTTAGTATATTGACAATGCTAAATGTTTGCGATGTTTTATTATATATTTTGATAGTGAAATGTTGATTCAGAATTTGTATAACCCTTATTGAAAATAATTATGCAATAACAACTATTTCCTAGATTTATGTAAATAACTAGATGTGATCTGTAAAGAACGGTATTTTATATATTCCTTTATATTATACTCCGGTTCACTGTACAGTCGTAAAAATGTGTTGTCGCAAAATTGTTTATAATGTTGAAAATTAACGTGAAACCAAGTTGGAAGTTGGAAGTTCCAACAGCCTGTCATTCGGTACTGTGCAAGTATAGGTGATAAGATTTAAAAGGGCATAGCCGATTAAGATGGTCAAAACAATTGGAACCGCAAAAAGATTCCATTTCAAACAGTATTGATTTCTTGATTTTCTGGAAATGACAGACGTAGAGTTCAAAATTCTTTTCACGGAATCTTACCAATTTTCACAAGCAATTTCATATCTGGCGGAAATCGTAGACGAACACAATAATATAAATATTCATTGCCTAATCAATGTTACTTCAATATTTTTAAAACATTAAAAAAATATTGTTAAAATCACATGAATAAATAATATAAGAAATTGAAAAAATAAAGATGATGTATGGGAAAAAACATTTACCACCGACGGGATAAGAACCCCAGCGTATCCGCTCCTTAGTTCGACACACGTCCGGCGATGTTACAAAACTTTACGAACATTCTGGTATATATCACACAAAATACAATTTATTCTTTCTCTTAAATCACATTTCTTAGGTCAAAGAATTACTTGTTTCAATTTAATAATGCTAAAAATTACTTAATATATAGCTGCGATAAAACCAACAAGTGTAACTTTCCTCCTAATAGCAAAAACGTCGAAAAAATTCGGTTTTTATTGTTTTTTGACGATGATGTCCCACAACAAAAAATCTAAAAAAAATTGACGACACTGCCTGTTATAGTACTTTAACAAGGAACTAAACAGTAGAATAGCATGTTTTCAAATTTTTGAGAAATCTGCATTTTTCCGATTTTTTGGAGGTTTTTCATTTTTTGTTTACGACCACAGTTTGTAACAAAAAAATCTGAAAAAATTATCAAAAATCAGCCTTAGAATCCAAAATATGTCACATTTTTTTCAGAATTTTAGAAAGCATCAGAGTGCGGGAAATACGCGGAGAAGCGCGAAATCTAATTTACCCTGTAACTAACCTCATGGGCAAGATAGGGGGTTGAAATTTTACTCAGAGGGGTTTTTCCTCTAAGGGCAGTTTTGACCATAAATCGGCTAGGCCCTTTTAAAAGGATCTGATGTCTACGTTCAACACTCGTCATACTTTCTGTTTAGTTAATATTTTAATCTAAATCTTTTTTCAATTTGCAATTGTTGGCTCTTCTCCATGGATAACAGTCGATCTTTTATACGATGGTCCAAAATCATGCTAACTACCAAATAATTCGTAGTGGCAGCAAAGTTAAATCTACTTCCTAGCTCGACAATTAACGCAATTATATAACGCAATTTTTCCTGCGTTTTCATTACATGTCATCTAGTAAATTAATCTATCTAGCTTGGCAGAACAGCTGAAGTCGTTTGGTCGATTTATAAAAAAAGTTATTCTGATTTAAAGTGTCTGCCATCAATTATGAGACTGACTGCATAATGTATAACGAGAAGCGGCCGCACGTTTCTCGCTAAGCAACCTGCGCTATCTCCATGTTTATAATTGTGCAGTGTGAAAATGGTTTACTGCCTTTTTGGTTCGTTATCTCGGCCATTTCTTCTAAAAAGTGTACTTCCGTACAATGGGACAGTAGGGCTCTCATCAGCGAGCTAAGGTTTATGACCGGCTCTCGCCTGCACTCGCCCACTTAGGTCACCCGCTCTGAGTATTTAATCTACCGGCACGCGTATGCGTTTTGCTCTTCCTCCCTCCCCATCGAGCCACTAGCTTAGTTATTCATTATCGAAAAATATAAAAGTCTAAGACAATCTATTCTCAGGTTAGTTAGCTCAGATTCTGTCAAACAGTTTTTCTCAGCTTACCAGAATTCAGTCTTTTGACCTTTGGTGCGAGTACCAGTGTGGCGGCCTGTGCAAAGCGCACGCCGACGAACCGCCAGCATACATTGTAGACGCGGCGGCGACCTCGTATAAATACACATCAATATTATACAATATTGTTTATATACCCATTCCTTTCAAAAACTATTTAACGAAGCTTAACGTTAATTTTTAACATTATAAACAATTTTGCAACAACACATTTTTACGACTGTACACTGAACCCCGGAGTATAATATAAAGGAATATATAAAATACCGTTCTTTACAGATCACACAGCTAGTTATTTACATAAATCTAGGAAATAGTTGTTATTGCATAATTATTTTCAATAAGGGTTATAGAAATTCTGAATCAACATTTCACTATCAAAATATATAATAAAACATCGCAAACATTTAGCATTGTCAATATACTAAAATGCTTGATAATATCGATGTGCTGATCTTCCCGCTGTAACTCGCATCATGTCATTTTACGCCTGATTTTATTTCGAGCAGCTCGCATCGGTGCGGATAGCTCGCATCGTGCGAGTACTCGACTCGACTCGCACAATCGAGCCGAGCTAAGCTCAACCAGAGTTGGGCAAAATGTTTATCTAAATAAAAATTTCGAGTAACGAATAAAAGATAAAAAAATTTTTATTTCCTTTTGGTATGTGTTGTGGTTTGGGTGTTCAGTAAAGGATTCACCCAATATAACAATAACCATTTATTAAATAAGCAACAAAAACTCAACGACGTAACAAGGAACAAAGAAAATGAAATAACAATGAAACAAGAACTACGGATAAACGACTATACGAACAACTGACGGCGAATGACGACTTCTCACAACGACTGACTGACTTGAACTGACTGACTGACTGACCGACCCTGTCATCCGTCAGAATCCGCGCTTATATCCTCCAGGAATTTCCTTCGAACAAGAAAACTTCTGGAGTGGGGATGTCGCTTCCTGTACGTGCCCCTTGGAGAAAGTTCGTGTCCTTGCACCGAACATCCGTGTCCTGGCGAAAGTCAAGGGTTGGCGGCCAAATGTGCACGCCAAGGAAAAACCCCGAACCTGGTCGCCAAATGTGCACCCCAGGTAGGAACAGACTTCCGGCGACTAAGTGTGCGCTCGGGAAGAGCTTGGGCCTGGCGACCAAGTGCGTCCAAGGTCCCAGCCCGCAGACGACGCTCCTACCTGGGTCCGATCAACCCTTCTCCAAGGGGTCCGCCACATTACTTGAATATTGTATTTATTCTTTTTTTTTATTCTATAACTATTACAGAATATATTTTGTTGAATAATCATTATTTTATAAATATCGCAAGAAGTTCCAAATTAATTAATTACACCTATAAATTATCGATTATAAAATAATGATTACAATGGTGAACAATATGGAAAATAAGAAGGCAATAAGAGTGTAATGAAATTATACAATAAAAGATAATTATTTTCATTCTACGCATTATACGTTTATTTATTGCCTCTGTCACTGACGTTTTTTCCATAATTCACGAGCAAATGTTCTTTTAGTTCCACAACCGACGACAGTATCTCGACATTAGGGCCGTTACCGACCGCTCCCAGCACCCACCTGGCACCCACTTTGAGACTCGCAGTTTAACACGGGGGCTGGCAGTCTTTATATATATATATATATATATATATATATATATAAAGTGGGTGCACTGATCCACCGACCAGATATATATAAAGACTGACAGCCTTACGGGAGAATGTGTCGCTCGAAAAATACGGTGTTGTCTACCGCTCTCTAGGATAGATTTTGGCTGGAGTAAGAAACAGAAGGCCAACGACGGTATCTCGTCGGTGCAGAAGACCACTAAGGAACTTCTCGTCGCTGAGAAGGTGAATCATCACGGACCCATATCGATTATCAAATGTTACATTCTCCGACAAACGTATTCAAATTAAAAAGATATTTTTTTTTAGTGTTGCTTTTTAAGATCTAAAATATTAAAAGTAAAACTAATATCAAGGACGAAAAATTCGTCAAAATATTTTACGTAAGAAATTATTAAAGCATAATTTTAGGAAAATCAATTTCTACTTCCATATGAGATACCTTAATTTGTAATTTAAAAATATTTCATGAACAAGCATTATTTCCTTACACTTTTTTTTTATAGATAACTGTTCCAAGAATCGATCTGTGGGAACAGAAATATGTTGAAAACCAGAGTAGCGTTTATTTAACGTACTATTCCGAATAGTATAGAGTTTGAGAGAGAATCACGTGGATGAATTAATATAATATAAAATAATATAATTGTAGAAGCAAAGATGGGCAAATTTTTATTGAAATAGACATTTCAAACAGCGAATAAAAGATAAAAAATGATTTGTTACGCGTCAAATAAAAATAATTATGTTATCTCTATTCCGCACGTAATGAATTTATTCGACGAATAAAGATTTTTTTATAAAGACCGACCAACAGCCTACAATGTAAGCAGATGGAGAATCCAACATTATTGGCAATTTATGCTTTTATGTTTTTAATCAGAACAATATTGTTAATACGAATGAGTTGTAGAGCTCATCCCGATCAAAATGAGTCTAAACACGACATCATTTGGACTGTCTTTAATGAGATTGTAATTTTTATCGTAACATTACGTATCAGTGAAACTTGGTCGATTACACCCGAATTTGATCTCATTTTCATCAGGAAAATCCCCTCCATTCGCTCGTCACAATTTCATGAGGATATATTGCACAATCTGAAAGTTTAAACTTTCATACGTGCGCGATTCTCCATCCGTTTACATTGTATGTCGTCTGTCGTCGCTGGGTCTTTGAAGCTCGGCACTCGGCAAAAGTTATTCGAGCATTTATTTGAAGCCTTCGAATAAATGATACAGATGAAAGATGAAAAAATTTCTCGTAGTTTGAATAAATCCGCTTCGAATAAAAAAAAGTATCTTTATTCGTCGGATAAATTCTCGTCGAATAAAATTATTTATTCGATACTCGTCGAATAAGGATACCTTTTTTATTCGAACCTTCGAATAACGAATAAAGATGAAGTATCTTTTATTCGAATCGTTATTTAAATAATTTTTATCTAATAATGCCCAACTCTGGGCACACCAAAATGACTGGCATTCAAAAGGAGAGAATATGCGTCTACGATATAATGTTGCACGGAGAAGCGGACAGCGAAACTCGAGAAACGTCATCCCCGAGGAGTGGACCACACATTGTCGGCTATATCGGTGTGAGACCAGAAGACCACTACTAATCCAATCACAAAGCTTCTTTATTTTTCGTTATTTTTTTTTTTAACTTTTACCAACATATTCGTGACATTTTTCTGATTAAAATGAAACTTAATATGATATAATTCCGATGATAATTACTTGTGTAATGAACGATTGATGTTTCGGACGCGAAGAAGGACAGCGTATGGGAAAGAAAGAGCCGCGGAGAGTCGAAGCGTTCGGAAAAGATGAAAGACTGGCGTGAGCTCAGGCCTTTAAATAAAAAAATAAACTTTTTCATTATTAATTATTTTTCTATCGGACTTTCACCAACATACTCGTGGCATTTTTCTAAGGAAAACGGTACCAAATATGACAAAATTCCGATGATATTTACTTGTGTAATGAACGACGGAAGTTTCGGACGCAAAGAAGGACAGCATATGAAAAGAAAGAGACGCGGCGAGTCCTTCCCGCCTCGAGTTCGACAGCTTGGTTTTCGCCGCGGACAAATAGATGTGGTTACTAATGTATATGTATTGACAATTACTCACAGAAAGTTAAATTTAACAATACAATTAATGATTATACATAAAGTTTATTGCTGATAAAATATAAAGAATATTAAATGTAAAGAAACAATTCTATAAGGTATAAAAAATAGCAATCAATACAATTATAATTAAAACTTAAAATGACAGACACTTTTCAAAACTTTTATCTGTACCTCTATGTTAGGGATACAGAAGCTGAAAATTTCATCGAAATCGGTTGACGGAGAAAAAAACAACGTGCATTGCAAGATAT
Organism: Halictus rubicundus; assembly: GCF_050948215.1. Classification (NCBI taxonomy): domain Eukaryota; kingdom Metazoa; phylum Arthropoda; class Insecta; order Hymenoptera; family Halictidae; genus Halictus; species Halictus rubicundus. The sequence goes on from NW_027488914.1 coordinate 25,077, forward strand.
AAGAATCTGTGTATCTGTGTGTCTGTACAAATAGCAATAATACTGCCACCAAATAGCTTTATATGGATAAGATCCGTCGAAAGTTAGTTTCATTACATAACACTTTTATTTCGTTACTACCTTTACTTGAATAATTGCAGTCCAGCATTAGAAGTGGTATTATCGGTTAAATAAGTAAAAAAATAATTTTCTGTGTTTGTTACTACGGATCACAATAAGAACGATTGAATTTTGTCATTACTTGAATATTGTATTTATTCTTTTTTTTTATTCTATAACTATTACAGAATATATTTTGTTGAATAATCATTATTTTATAAATATCGCAATAAGTTCCAAATTAATTAATTTCACCTATAAACTATCGATTATAAAATAATGATTACAATGGTGCACAATATGGAAAATAAGAAGGCAATAATAGTGTAATGAAATTATACAATAAAAAAATAATTATTCTCATTCTACGCATTATCCGTTTATTTATTGCCTATGTCACTGACGTTTCTTCCGTAATTCACGAGCAAATGTTCTATTTAGGTAGCGAGCGCGGCATGTTTAGCGATGTTGGTATTTGAGATCAGTGATAGTTCCACTTTCTTAGTTCCACAACCGACGAGAGTATCTCGACATTGGGGCCGTTACCGACCGATCCCAGCACCCACCTGGCACTAGGCCTGCAGCCAAGCTCGCATATGCGAGCCGAGCTCGGGTCCAGTCGAGCCGGGACTCGCTTTTCGAGTCGAGTCGAGTACTCGCATGATGCGAGCTGCTCGCAACGAAGCGAACGGCTCGAAATAAAATCAGGCGTAAAATGACATGATGCGAGTTACAGCAGGAAGATCAGCACATTGATATTATCAAGCATTTTAGTATATTGACAATGCTAAATGTTTGCGATGTTTTATTATATATTTTGATAGTGAAATGTTGATTCAGAATTTGTATAACCCTTATTGAAAATAATTATGCAATAACAACTATTTCCTAGATTTATGTAAATAACTAGATGTGATCTGTAAAGAACGGTATTTTATATATTCCTTTATATTATACTCCGGTTCACTGTACAGTCGTAAAAATGTGTTGTCGCAAAATTGTTTATAATGTTGAAAATTAACGTGAAACCAAGTTGGAAGTTGGAAGTTCCAACAGCCTGTCATTCGGTACTGTGCAAGTATAGGTGATAAGATTTAAAAGGGCATAGCCGATTAAGATGGTCAAAACAATTGGAACCGCAAAAAGATTCCATTTCAAACAGTATTGATTTCTTGATTTTCTGGAAATGACAGACGTAGAGTTCAAAATTCTTTTCACGGAATCTTACCAATTTTCACAAGCAATTTCATATCTGGCGGAAATCGTAGACGAACACAATAATATAAATATTCATTGCCTAATCAATGTTACTTCAATATTTTTAAAACATTAAAAAAATATTGTTAAAATCACATGAATAAATAATATAAGAAATTGAAAAAATAAAGATGATGTATGGGAAAAAACATTTACCACCGACGGGATAAGAACCCCAGCGTATCCGCTCCTTAGTTCGACACACGTCCGGCGATGTTACAAAACTTTACGAACATTCTGGTATATATCACACAAAATACAATTTATTCTTTCTCTTAAATCACATTTCTTAGGTCAAAGAATTACTTGTTTCAATTTAATAATGCTAAAAATTACTTAATATATAGCTGCGATAAAACCAACAAGTGTAACTTTCCTCCTAATAGCAAAAACGTCGAAAAAATTCGGTTTTTATTGTTTTTTGACGATGATGTCCCACAACAAAAAATCTAAAAAAAATTGACGACACTGCCTGTTATAGTACTTTAACAAGGAACTAAACAGTAGAATAGCATGTTTTCAAATTTTTGAGAAATCTGCATTTTTCCGATTTTTTGGAGGTTTTTCATTTTTTTTTACGACCACAGTTTGTAACAAAAAAATCTGAAAGTTTAAACTTTCATACGTGCGCGATTCTCCATCCGTTTACATTGTATGTCGTCTGTCGTCGCTGGGTCTTTGAAGCTCGGCACTCGGCAAAAGTTATTCGAGCATTTATTTGAAGCCTTCGAATAAATGATACAGATGAAAGATGAAAAAATTTCTCGTAGTTTGAATAAATCCGCTTCGAATAAAAAAAAAGTATCTTTATTCGTCGGATAAATTCTCGTCGAATAAAATTATTTATTCGATACTCGTCGAATAAGGATACCTTTTTTATTCGAACCTTCGAATAACGAATAAAGATGAAGTATCTTTTATTCGAATCGTTATTTAAATAATTTTTATCTAATAATGCCCAACTCTGGGCACACCAGAATGACTGGCATTCAAAAGGAGAGAATATCCGTCTACGATACATATAATGTTGCACGGAGAAGCGGACAGCGAAACTAGAGAAGCGTCCTCCCCGAGGAGTGGGCCACACATTGTCGGCTATATCGGTGTGAGACCAGAAGACCACTACTAATCCAATCACAAAACTTCTTTATTTTTCGTTATTTTTTTTTTTTTTAACTTTTACCAACATATTCGTGACATTTTTCTGATTAAAATGAAACCAAATATGATATAATTCCGACGATAATTGCTTGTGCAATGAACGATTGATGTTTCGGACGCGAAGAAGGACAGCGTATGGGAAAGAAAGAGCCGCGGAGAGTCGAAGCGTTCGGAAAAGATGAAAGACTGGCGTGAGCTCTGGCCTTTAAATAAAAAAATAAACTTTTTCATTATTAATTATTTTTCTATCGGACTTTCACCAACATACTCGTGGCATTTTTCTAAGGAAAACGGTACCAAATATGACAAAATTCCGATGATATTTACTTGTGTAATGAACGACGGAAGTTTCGGACGCAAAGAAGGACAGCATATGAAAAGAAAGAGACGCGGCGAGTCCTTCCCGTCTCGAGTTCGACAGCTTGGTTTTCGCCGCGGACAAATAGATGTGGTTACTAATGTATATGTATTGACAATTACTCACAGAAAGTTAAATTTAACAATACAATTAATGATTATACATAAAGTTTATTGCTGATAAAATATAAAGAATATTAAATGTAAAGAAACAATTCTATAAGGTATAAAAAATAGCAATCAATACAATTATAATTAAAACTTAAAATGACAGACACTTTTCAAAACTTTTATCTCTAGCTCTATGTTAGGGATACAGAAGCTGAAAATTTCATCGAAATCGGTTGACGGAGAAAAAAACAACGTGCATTGCAAGATATAAGAATCTGTGTATCTGTGTGTCTGTACAAATAGCAATAATACTGCCACCAAATAGCTTTATATGGATAAGATCCGTCGAAAGTTAGTTTCATTACATAACACTTTTATTTCGTTACTACCTTTACTTGAATAATTGCAGTCCAGCATTAGAAGTGGTATTATCGGTTAAATAAGTAAAAAAATAATTTTCTGTGTTTGTTACTACGGATCACAATAAGAACGATTGAATTTTGTCATTACTTGAATATTGTATTTATTCTTTTTTTTTTTTATTCTATAACTATTACAGAATATATTTTGTTGAATAATCATTATTTTATAAATATCGCAATAAGTTCCAAATTAATTAATTTCACCTATAAACTATCGATTATAAAATAATGATTACAATGGTGAATAATATGGAAAATAAGAAGGCAATAATAGTGTAATGAAATTATACAATAAAAAAATAATTATTCTCATTCTACGCATTATCCGTTTATTTATTGCCTATGTCACTGACGTTTCTTCCGTAATTCACGAGCAAATGTTCTATTTAGGTAGCGAGCGCGGCATGTTTAGCGATGTTGGTATTTGAGATCAGTGATAGTTCCACTTTCTTAGTTCCACAACCGACGAGAGTATCTCGACATTGGGGCCGTTACCGACCGATCCCAGCACCCACCTGGCACTAGGCCTGCAGCCAAGCTCGCATATGCGAGCCGAGCTCGGGTCCAGTCGAGCCGGGACTCGCTTTTCGAGTCGAGTCGAGTACTCGCATGATGCGAGCTGCTCGCAACGAAGCGAACGGCTCGAAATAAAATCAGGCGTAAAATGACATGATGCGAGTTACAGCAGGAAGATCAGCACATTGATATTATCAAGCATTTTAGTATATTGACAATGCTAAATGTTTGCGATGTTTTATTATATATTTTGATAGTGAAATGTTGATTCAGAATTTGTATAACCCTTATTGAAAATAATTATGCAATAACAACTATTTCCTAGATTTATGTAAATAACTAGATGTGATCTGTAAAGAACGGTATTTTATATATTCCTTTATATTATACTCCGGTTCACTGTACAGTCGTAAAAATGTGTTGTCGCAAAATTGTTTATAATGTTGAAAATTAACGTGAAACCAAGTTGGAAGTTGGAAGTTCCAACAGCCTGTCATTCGGTACTGTGCAAGTATAGGTGATAAGATTTAAAAGGGCATAGCCGATTAAGATGGTCAAAACAATTGGAACCGCAAAAAGATTCCATTTCAAACAGTATTGATTTCTTGATTTTCTGGAAATGACAGACGTAGAGTTCAAAATTCTTTTCACGGAATCTTACCAATTTTCACAAGCAATTTCATATCTGGCGGAAATCGTAGACGAACACAATAATATAAATATTCATTGCCTAATCAATGTTACTTCAATATTTTTAAAACATTAAAAAAATATTGTTAAAATCACATGAATAAATAATATAAGAAATTGAAAAAATAAAGATGATGTATGGGAAAAAACATTTACCACCGACGGGATAAGAACCCCAGCGTATCCGCTCCTTAGTTCGACACACGTCCGGCGATGTTACAAAACTTTACGAACATTCTGGTATATATCACACAAAATACAATTTATTCTTTCTCTAAAATCACATTTCTTAGGTCAAAGAATTACTTGTTTCAATTTAATAATGCTAAAAATTACTTAATATATAGCTGCGATAAAACCAACAAGTGTAACTTTCCTCCTAATAGCAAAAACGTCGAAAAAATTCGGTTTTTATTGTTTTTTGACGATGATGTCCCACAACAAAAAATCTAAAAAAAATTGACGACACTGCCTGTTATAGTACTTTAACAAGGAACTAAACAGTAGAATAGCATTTTTCCGATTTTTTGGAGGTTTTTCATTTTTTTTACGACCACAGTTTGTAACAAAAAAATCAGAAAGTTTAAACTTTCATACGTGCGCGATTCTCCATCCGTTTACATTGTATGTCGTCTGTCGTCGCTGGGTCTTTGAAGCTCGGCACTCGGCAAAAGTTATTCGAGCATTTATTTGAAGCCTTCGAATAAATGATACAGATGAAAGATGAAAAAATTTCTCGTAGTTTGAATAAATCAAATAATACTGCCACCAAATAGCTTTATATGGATAAGATCCGTCGAAAGTTAGTTTCATTACATAACACTTTTATTTCGTTACTACCTTTACTTGAATAATTGCAGTCCAGCATTAGAAGTGGTATTATCGGTTAAATAAGTAAAAAAAAATAATTTTCTGTGTTTGTTACTACGGATCACAATAAGAACGATTGAATTTTGTCATTACTTGAATATTGTATTTATTCTTTTTTTTTTCATTCTATAACTATTACAGAATATATTTTGTTGAATAATCATTATTTTATAAATATCGCAATAAGTTCCAAATTAATTAATTACACCTATAAACTATCGATTATAAAACAATGATTACAATGGTGAATAATATGGAAAATAAGAAGGCAATAATAGTGTAATGAAATTATACAATAAAAAATAATTATTTTCATTCTACGCATTATCCGTTTATTTATTGCCTATGTCACTGACGTTTCTTCCGTAATTCACGAGCAAATGTTCTATTTAGGTAGCGAGCGCGGCATGTTTAGCGATGTTGGTATTTGAGATCAGTGATAGTTCCACTTTCTTAGTTCCACAACCGACGAGAGTATCTCGACATTGGGGCCGTTACCGACCGATCCCAGCACCCACCTGGCACTAGGCCTGCAGCCAAGCTCGCATATGCGAGCCGAGCTCGGGTCCAGTCGAGCCGGGACTCGCTTTTCGAGTCGAGTCGAGTACTCGCACGATGCGAGCTGCTCGCAACGAAGCGAACGGCTCGAAATAAAATCAGGCGTAAAATGACATGATGCGAGTTACAGCAGGAAGATCAGCACATTGATATTATCAAGCATTTTAGTATATTGACAATGCTAAATGTTTGCGATGTTTTATTATATATTTTGATAGTGAAATGTTGATTCAGAATTTGTATAACCCTTATTGAAAATAATTATGCAATAACAACTATTTAGATTTATGTAAATAACTAGATGTGATCTGTAAAGAACGGTATTTTATATATTCCTTTATATTATACTCCGGTTCACTGTACAGTCGTAAAAATGTGTTGTCGCAAAATTGTTTATAATGTTGAAAATTAACGTGAAACCAAGTTGGAAGTTGGAAGTTCCAACAGCCTGTCATTCGGTACTGTGCAAGTATAGGTGATAAGATTTAAAAGGGCATAGCCGATTAAGATGGTCAAAACAATTGGAACCGCAAAAAGATTCCATTTCAAACAGTATTGATTTCTTGATTTTCTGGAAATGACAGACGTAGATTTCAAAATTCTTTTCACGGAATCTTACCAATTTTCACAAGCAATTTCATATCTGGCGGAAATCGTAGACGAACACAATAATATAAATATTCATTGCCTAATCAATGTTACTTCAATATTTTTAAAACATTAAAAAAATATTGTTAAAATCACATGAATAAATAATATAAGAAATTGAAAAAATAAAGATGATGTATGGGAAAGAACATTTACCACCGACGGGATAAGAACCCCAGCGTATCCGCTCCTTAGTTCGACACACGTCCGGCGATGTTACAAAACTTTACGAACATTCTGGTATATATCACACAAAATACAATTTATTCTTTCTCTTAAATCACATTTCTTAGGTCAAAGAATTACTTGTTTCAATTTAATAATGCTAAAAATTACTTAATATATAGCTGCGATAAAACCAACAAGTGTAACTTTCCTCCTAATAGCAAAAACGTCGAAAAAATTCGGTTTTTATTGTTTTTTGACGATGATGTCCCACAACAAAAAATCTAAAAAAAATTGACGACACTGCCTGTTATAGTACTTTAACAAGGAACTAAACAGTAGAATAGCATGTTTTCAAATTTTTGAGAAATCTGCATTTTTCCGATTTTTTGGAGGTTTTTCATTTTTTTTACGACCACAGTTTGTAACAAAAAAATCAGAAAGTTTAAACTTTCATACGTGCGCGATTCTCCATCCGTTTACATTGTATGTCGTCTGTCGTCGCTGGGTCTTTGAAGCTCGGCACTCGGCAAAAGTTATTCGAGCATTTATTTGAAGCCTTCGAATAAATGATACAGATGAAAGATGAAAAAATTTCTCGTAGTTTGAATAAATCAAATAATACTGCCACCAAATAGCTTTATATGGATAAGATCCGTCGAAAGTTAGTTTCATTACATAACACTTTTATTTCGTTACTACCTTTACTTGAATAATTGCAGTCCAGCATTAGAAGTGGTATTATCGGTTAAATAAGTAAAAAAATAATTTTCTGTGTTTGTTACTACGGATCACAATAAGAACGATTGAATTTTGTCATTACTTGAATATTGTATTTATTCTTTTTTTTTTTATTCTATAACTATTACAGAATATATTTTGTTGAATAATCATTATTTTATAAATATCGCAATAAGTTCCAAATTAATTAATTTCACCTATAAACTATCGATTATAAAACAATGATTACAATGGTGAATAATATGGAAAATAAGAAGGCAATAATAGTGTAATGAAATTATACAATAAAAAATAATTATTCTCATTCTACGCATTATCCGTTTATTTATTGCCTATGTCACTGACGTTTCTTCCGTAATTCACGAGCAAATGTTCTATTTAGGTAGCGAGCGCGGCATGTTTAGCGATGTTGGTATTTGAGATCAGTGATAGTTCCACTTTCTTAGTTCCACAACCGACGAGAGTATCTCGACATTGGGGCCGTTACCGACCGATCCCAGCACCCACCTGGCACTAGGCCTGCAGCCAAGCTCGCATATGCGAGCCGAGCTCGGGTCCAGTCGAGCCGGGACTCGCTTTTCGAGTCGAGTCGAGTACTCGCACGATGCGAGCTGCTCGCAACGAAGCGAACGGCTCGAAATAAAATCAGGCGTAAAATGACATGATGCGAGTTACAGCAGGAAGATCAGCACATTGATATTATCAAGCATTTTAGTATATTGACAATGCTAAATGTTTGCGATGTTTTATTATATATTTTGATAGTGAAATGTTGATTCAGAATTTGTATAACCCTTATTGAAAATAATTATGCAATAACAACTATTTCCTAGATTTATGTAAATAACTAGATGTGATCTGTAAAGAACGGTATTTTATATATTCCTTTATATTATACTCCGGTTCACTGTACAGTCGTAAAAATGTGTTGTCGCAAAATTGTTTATAATGTTGAAAATTAACGTGAAACCAAGTTGGAAGTTGGAAGTTCCAACAGCCTGTCATTCGGTACTGTGCAAGTATAGGTGATAAGATTTAAAAGGGCATAGCCGATTAAGATGGTCAAAACAATTGGAACCGCAAAAAGATTCCATTTCAAACAGTATTGATTTCTTGATTTTCTGGAAATGACAGACGTAGAGTTCAAAATTCTTTTCACGGAATCTTACCAATTTTCACAAGCAATTTCATATCTGGCGGAAATCGTAGACGAACACAATAATATAAATATTCATTGCCTAATCAATGTTACTTCAATATTTTTAAAACATTAAAAAAATATTGTTAAAATCACATGAATAAATAATATAAGAAATTGAAAAAATAAAGATGATGTATGGGAAAAAACATTTACCACCGACGGGATAAGAACCCCAGCGTATCCGCTCCTTAGTTCGACACACGTCCGGCGATGTTACAAAACTTTACGAACATTCTGGTATATATCACACAAAATACAATTTATTCTTTCTCTTAAATCACATTTCTTAGGTCAAAGAATTACTTGTTTCAATTTAATAATGCTAAAAATTACTTAATATATAGCTGCGATAAAACCAACAAGTGTAACTTTCCTCCTAATAGCAAAAACGTCGAAAAAATTCGGTTTTTATTGTTTTTTGACGATGATGTCCCACAACAAAAAATCTAAAAAAAATTGACGACACTGCCTGTTATAGTACTTTAACAAGGAACTAAACAGTAGAATAGCATGTTTTCAAATTTTTGAGAAATCTGCATTTTTCCGATTTTTTGGAGGTTTTTCATTTTTTGTTTACGACCACAGTTTGTAACAAAAAAATCTGAAAAAATTATCAAAAATCAGCCTTAGAATCCAAAATATGTCACATTTTTTTCAGAATTTTAGAAAGCATCAGAGTGCGGGAAATACGCGGAGAAGCGCGAAATCTAATTTACCCTGTAACTAACCTCATGGGCAAGATAGGGGGTTGAAATTTTACTCAGAGGGGTTTTTCCTCTAAGGGCAGTTTTGACCATAAATCGGCTAGGCCCTTTTAAAAGGATCTGATGTCTACGTTCAACACTCGTCATACTTTCTGTTTAGTTAATATTTTAATCTAAATCTTTTTTCAATTTGCAATTGTTGGCTCTTCTCCATGGATAACAGTCGATCTTTTATACGATGGTCCAAAATCATGCTAACTACCAAATAATTCGTAGTGGCAGCAAAGTTAAATCTACTTCCTAGCTCGACAATTAACGCAATTATATAACGCAATTTTTCCTGCGTTTTCATTACATGTCATCTAGTAAATTAATCTATCTAGCTTGGCAGAACAGCTGAAGTCGTTTGGTCGATTTATAAAAAAAGTTATTCTGATTTAAAGTGTCTGCCATCAATTATGAGACTGACTGCATAATGTATAACGAGAAGCGGCCGCACGTTTCTCGCTAAGCAACCTGCGCTATCTCCATGTTTATAATTGTGCAGTGTGAAAATGGTTTACTGCCTTTTTGGTTCGTTATCTCGGCCATTTCTTCTAAAAAGTGTACTTCCGTACAATGGGACAGTAGGGCTCTCATCAGCGAGCTAAGGTTTATGACCGGCTCTCGCCTGCACTCGCCCACTTAGGTCACCCGCTCTGAGTATTTAATCTACCGGCACGCGTATGCGTTTTGCTCTTCCTCCCTCCCCATCGAGCCACTAGCTTAGTTATTCATTATCGAAAAATATAAAAGTCTAAGACAATCTATTCTCAGGTTAGTTAGCTCAGATTCTGTCAAACAGTTTTTCTCAGCTTACCAGAATTCAGTCTTTTGACCTTTGGTGCGAGTACCAGTGTGGCGGCCTGTGCAAAGCGCACGCCGACGAACCGCCAGCATACATTGTAGACGCGGCGGCGACCTCGTATAAATACACATCAATATTATACAATATTGTTTATATACCCATTCCTTTCAAAAACTATTTAACGAAGCTTAACGTTAATTTTTAACATTATAAACAATTTTGCAACAACACATTTTTACGACTGTACACTGAACCCCGGAGTATAATATAAAGGAATATATAAAATACCGTTCTTTACAGATCACACAGCTAGTTATTTACATAAATCTAGGAAATAGTTGTTATTGCATAATTATTTTCAATAAGGGTTATAGAAATTCTGAATCAACATTTCACTATCAAAATATATAATAAAACATCGCAAACATTTAGCATTGTCAATATACTAAAATGCTTGATAATATCGATGTGCTGATCTTCCCGCTGTAACTCGCATCATGTCATTTTACGCCTGATTTTATTTCGAGCAGCTCGCATCGGTGCGGATAGCTCGCATCGTGCGAGTACTCGACTCGACTCGCACAATCGAGCCGAGCTAAGCTCAACCAGAGTTGGGCAAAATGTTTATCTAAATAAAAATTTCGAGTAACGAATAAAAGATAAAAAAATTTTTATTTCCTTTTGGTATGTGTTGTGGTTTGGGTGTTCAGTAAAGGATTCACCCAATATAACAATAACCATTTATTAAATAAGCAACAAAAACTCAACGACGTAACAAGGAACAAAGAAAATGAAATAACAATGAAACAAGAACTACGGATAAACGACTATACGAACAACTGACGGCGAATGACGACTTCTCACAACGACTGACTGACTTGAACTGACTGACTGACTGACCGACCCTGTCATCCGTCAGAATCCGCGCTTATATCCTCCAGGAATTTCCTTCGAACAAGAAAACTTCTGGAGTGGGGATGTCGCTTCCTGTACGTGCCCCTTGGAGAAAGTTCGTGTCCTTGCACCGAACATCCGTGTCCTGGCGAAAGTCAAGGGTTGGCGGCCAAATGTGCACGCCAAGGAAAAACCCCGAACCTGGTCGCCAAATGTGCACCCCAGGTAGGAACAGACTTCCGGCGACTAAGTGTGCGCTCGGGAAGAGCTTGGGCCTGGCGACCAAGTGCGTCCAAGGTCCCAGCCCGCAGACGACGCTCCTACCTGGGTCCGATCAACCCTTCTCCAAGGGGTCCGCCACATTACTTGAATATTGTATTTATTCTTTTTTTTTATTCTATAACTATTACAGAATATATTTTGTTGAATAATCATTATTTTATAAATATCGCAAGAAGTTCCAAATTAATTAATTACACCTATAAATTATCGATTATAAAATAATGATTACAATGGTGAACAATATGGAAAATAAGAAGGCAATAAGAGTGTAATGAAATTATACAATAAAAGATAATTATTTTCATTCTACGCATTATACGTTTATTTATTGCCTCTGTCACTGACGTTTTTTCCATAATTCACGAGCAAATGTTCTTTTAGTTCCACAACCGACGACAGTATCTCGACATTAGGGCCGTTACCGACCGCTCCCAGCACCCACCTGGCACCCACTTTGAGACTCGCAGTTTAACACGGGGGCTGGCAGTCTTATATATATATATATATATATATATATATATATATATATATATATATATATATATATATATATATATATATATATATAAGTGGGTGCACTGATCCACCGACCAGATATATATAAAGACTGACAGCCTTACGGGAGAATGTGTCGCTCGAAAAATACGGTGTTGTCTACCGCTCTCTAGGATAGATTTTGGCTGGAGTAAGAAACAGAAGGCCAACGACGGTATCTCGTCGGTGCAGAAGACCACTAAGGAACTTCTCGTCGCTGAGAAGGTGAATCATCACGGACCCATATCGATTATCAAATGTTACATTCTCCGACAAACGTATTCAAATTAAAAAGATATTTTTTTTTAGTGTTGCTTTTTAAGATCTAAAATATTAAAAGTAAAACTAATATCAAGGACGAAAAATTCGTCAAAATATTTTACGTAAGAAATTATTAAAGCATAATTTTAGGAAAATCAATTTCTACTTCCATATGAGATACCTTAATTTGTAATTTAAAAATATTTCATGAACAAGCATTATTTCCTTACACTTTTTTTTTATAGATAACTGTTCCAAGAATCGATCTGTGGGAACAGAAATATGTTGAAAACCAGAGTAGCGTTTATTTAACGTACTATTCCGAATAGTATAGAGTTTGAGAGAGAATCACGTGGATGAATTAATATAATATAAAATAATATAATTGTAGAAGCAAAGATGGGCAAATTTTTATTGAAATAGACATTTCAAACAGCGAATAAAAGATAAAAAATGATTTGTTACGCGTCAAATAAAAATAATTATGTTATCTCTATTCCGCACGTAATGAATTTATTCGACGAATAAAGATTTTTTTATAAAGACCGACCAACAGCCTACAATGTAAGCAGATGGAGAATCCAACATTATTGGCAATTTATGCTTTTATGTTTTTAATCAGAACAATATTGTTAATACGAATGAGTTGTAGAGCTCATCCCGATCAAAATGAGTCTAAACACGACATCATTTGGACTGTCTTTAATGAGATTGTAATTTTTATCGTAACATTACGTATCAGTGAAACTTGGTCGATTACACCCGAATTTGATCTCATTTTCATCAGGAAAATCCCCTCCATTCGCTCGTCACAATTTCATGAGGATATATTGCACAATCTGAAAGTTTAAACTTTCATACGTGCGCGATTCTCCATCCGTTTACATTGTATGTCGTCTGTCGTCGCTGGGTCTTTGAAGCTCGGCACTCGGCAAAAGTTATTCGAGCATTTATTTGAAGCCTTCGAATAAATGATACAGATGAAAGATGAAAAAATTTCTCGTAGTTTGAATAAATCCGCTTCGAATAAAAAAAAGTATCTTTATTCGTCGGATAAATTCTCGTCGAATAAAATTATTTATTCGATACTCGTCGAATAAGGATACCTTTTTTATTCGAACCTTCGAATAACGAATAAAGATGAAGTATCTTTTATTCGAATCGTTATTTAAATAATTTTTATCTAATAATGCCCAACTCTGGGCACACCAAAATGACTGGCATTCAAAAGGAGAGAATATGCGTCTACGATATAATGTTGCACGGAGAAGCGGACAGCGAAACTCGAGAAACGTCATCCCCGAGGAGTGGACCACACATTGTCGGCTATATCGGTGTGAGACCAGAAGACCACTACTAATCCAATCACAAAGCTTCTTTATTTTTCGTTATTTTTTTTTTTAACTTTTACCAACATATTCGTGACATTTTTCTGATTAAAATGAAACTTAATATGATATAATTCCGATGATAATTACTTGTGTAATGAACGATTGATGTTTCGGACGCGAAGAAGGACAGCGTATGGGAAAGAAAGAGCCGCGGAGAGTCGAAGCGTTCGGAAAAGATGAAAGACTGGCGTGAGCTCAGGCCTTTAAATAAAAAAATAAACTTTTTCATTATTAATTATTTTTCTATCGGACTTTCACCAACATACTCGTGGCATTTTTCTAAGGAAAACGGTACCAAATATGACAAAATTCCGATGATATTTACTTGTGTAATGAACGACGGAAGTTTCGGACGCAAAGAAGGACAGCATATGAAAAGAAAGAGACGCGGCGAGTCCTTCCCGCCTCGAGTTCGACAGCTTGGTTTTCGCCGCGGACAAATAGATGTGGTTACTAATGTATATGTATTGACAATTACTCACAGAAAGTTAAATTTAACAATACAATTAATGATTATACATAAAGTTTATTGCTGATAAAATATAAAGAATATTAAATGTAAAGAAACAATTCTATAAGGTATAAAAAATAGCAATCAATACAATTATAATTAAAACTTAAAATGACAGACACTTTTCAAAACTTTTATCTGTACCTCTATGTTAGGGATACAGAAGCTGAAAATTTCATCGAAATCGGTTGACGGAGAAAAAAACAACGTGCATTGCAAGATATAAGAATCTGTGTATCTGTGTGTCTGTACAAATAGCAATAATACTGCCACCAAATAGCTTTATATGGATAAGATCCGTCGAAAGTTAGTTTCATTACATAACACTTTTATTTCGTTACTACCTTTACTTGAATAATTGCAGTCCAGCATTAGAAGTGGTATTATCGGTTAAATAAGTAAAAAAATAATTTTCTGTGTTTGTTACTACGGATCACAATAAGAACGATTGAATTTTGTCATTACTTGAATATTGTATTTATTCTTTTTTTTTATTCTATAACTATTACAGAATATATTTTGTTGAATAATCATTATTTTATAAATATCGCAATAAGTTCCAAATTAATTAATTTCACCTATAAACTATCGATTATAAAATAATGATTACAATGGTGCACAATATGGAAAATAAGAAGGCAATAATAGTGTAATGAAATTATACAATAAAAAATAATTATTCTCATTCTACGCATTATCCGTTTATTTATTGCCTATGTCACTGACGTTTCTTCCGTAATTCACGAGCAAATGTTCTATTTAGGTAGCGAGCGCGGCATGTTTAGCGATGTTGGTATTTGAGATCAGTGATAGTTCCACCTTCTTAGTTCCACAACCGACGAGAGTATCTCGACATTGGGGCCGTTACCGACCGATCCCAGCACCCACCTGGCACTAGGCCTGCAGCCAAGCTCGCATATGCGAGCCGAGCTCGGGTCCAGTCGAGCCGGGACTCGCTTTTCGAGTCGAGTCGAGTACTCGCACGATGCGAGCTGCTCGCAACGAAGCGAACGGCTCGAAATAAAATCAGGCGTAAAATGACATGATGCGAGTTACAGCAGGAAGATCAGCACATTGATATTATCAAGCATTTTAGTATATTGACAATGCTAAATGTTTGCGATGTTTTATTATATATTTTGATAGTGAAATGTTGATTCAGAATTTGTATAACCCTTATTGAAAATAATTATGCAATAACAACTATTTCCTAGATTTATGTAAATAACTAGATGTGATCTGTAAAGAACGGTATTTTATATATTCCTTTATATTATACTCCGGTTCACTGTACAGTCGTAAAAATGTGTTGTCGCAAAATTGTTTATAATGTTGAAAATTAACGTGAAACCAAGTTGGAAGTTGGAAGTTCCAACAGCCTGTCATTCGGTACTGTGCAAGTATAGGTGATAAGATTTAAAAGGGCATAGCCGATTAAGATGGTCAAAACAATTGGAACCGCAAAAAGATTCCATTTCAAACAGTATTGATTTCTTGATTTTCTGGAAATGACAGACGTAGAGTTCAAAATTCTTTTCACGGAATCTTACCAATTTTCACAAGCAATTTCATATCTGGCGGAAATCGTAGACGAACACAATAATATAAATATTCATTGCCTAATCAATGTTACTTCAATATTTTTAAAACATTAAAAAAATATTGTTAAAATCACATGAATAAATAATATAAGAAATTGAAAAAATAAAGATGATGTATGGGAAAAAACATTTACCACCGACGGGATAAGAACCCCAGCGTATCCGCTCCTTAGTTCGACACACGTCCGGCGATGTTACAAAACTTTACGAACATTCTGGTATATATCACACAAAATACAATTTATTCTTTCTCTAAAATCACATTTCTTAGGTCAAAGAATTACTTGTTTCAATTTAATAATGCTAAAAATTACTTAATATATAGCTGCGATAAAACCAACAAGTGTAACTTTCCTCCTAATAGCAAAAACGTCCAAAAAATTCGGTTTTTATTGTTTTTTGACGATGATGTCCCACAACAAAAAATCTAAAAAAAATTGACGACACTGCCTGTTATAGTACTTTAACAAGGAACTAAACAGTAGAATAGCATGTTTTCAAATTTTTGAGAAATCTGCATTTTTCCGATTTTTTGGAGGTTTTTCATTTTTTTTTACGACCACAGTTTGTAACAAAAAAATCTGAAAGTTTAAACTTTCATACGTGCGCGATTCTCCATCCGTTTACATTGTATGTCGTCTGTCGTCGCTGGGTCTTTGAAGCTCGGCACTCGGCAAAAGTTATTCGAGCATTTATTTGAAGCCTTCGAATAAATGATACAGATGAAAGATGAAAAAATTTCTCGTAGTTTGAATAAATCCGCTTCGAATAAAAAAAAAGTATCTTTATTCGTCGGATAAATTCTCGTCGAATAAAATTATTTATTCGATACTCGTCGAATAAGGATACCTTTTTTATTCGAACCTTCGAATAACGAATAAAGATGAAGTATCTTTTATTCGAATCGTTATTTAAATAATTTTTATCTAATAATGCCCAACTCTGGGCACACCAGAATGACTGGCATTCAAAAGGAGAGAATATCCGTCTACGATACATATAATGTTGCACGGAGAAGCGGACAGCGAAACTAGAGAAGCGTCCTCCCCGAGGAGTGGGCCACACATTGTCGGCTATATCGGTGTGAGACCAGAAGACCACTACTAATCCAATCACAAAACTTCTTTATTTTTCGTTATTTTTTTTTTTTTTAACTTTTACCAACATATTCGTGACATTTTTCTGATTAAAATGAAACCAAATATGATATAATTCCGACGATAATTGCTTGTGCAATGAACGATTGATGTTTCGGACGCGAAGAAGGACAGCGTATGGGAAAGAAAGAGCCGCGGAGAGTCGAAGCGTTCGGAAAAGATGAAAGACTGGCGTGAGCTCTGGCCTTTAAATAAAAAAATAAACTTTTTCATTATTAATTATTTTTCTATCGGACTTTCACCAACATACTCGTGGCATTTTTCTAAGGAAAACGGTACCAAATATGACAAAATTCCGATGATATTTACTTGTGTAATGAACGACGGAAGTTTCGGACGCAAAGAAGGACAGCATATGAAAAGAAAGAGACGCGGCGAGTCCTTCCCGTCTCGAGTTCGACAGCTTGGTTTTCGCCGCGGACAAATAGATGTGGTTACTAATGTATATGTATTGACAATTACTCACAGAAAGTTAAATTTAACAATACAATTAATGATTATACATAAAGTTTATTGCTGATAAAATATAAAGAATATTAAATGTAAAGAAACAATTCTATAAGGTATAAAAAATAGCAATCAATACAATTATAATTAAAACTTAAAATGACAGACACTTTTCAAAACTTTTATCTCTAGCTCTATGTTAGGGATACAGAAGCTGAAAATTTCATCGAAATCGGTTGACGGAGAAAAAAACAACGTGCATTGCAAGATATAAGAATCTGTGTATCTGTGTGTCTGTACAAATAGCAATAATACTGCCACCAAATAGCTTTATATGGATAAGATCCGTCGAAAGTTAGTTTCATTACATAACACTTTTATTTCGTTACTACCTTTACTTGAATAATTGCAGTCCAGCATTAGAAGTGGTATTATCGGTTAAATAAGTAAAAAAATAATTTTCTGTGTTTGTTACTACGGATCACAATAAGAACGATTGAATTTTGTCATTACTTGAATATTGTATTTATTCTTTTTTTTTTTTATTCTATAACTATTACAGAATATATTTTGTTGAATAATCATTATTTTATAAATATCGCAATAAGTTCCAAATTAATTAATTTCACCTATAAACTATCGATTATAAAATAATGATTACAATGGTGAATAATATGGAAAATAAGAAGGCAATAATAGTGTAATGAAATTATACAATAAAAAAATAATTATTCTCATTCTACGCATTATCCGTTTATTTATTGCCTATGTCACTGACGTTTCTTCCGTAATTCACGAGCAAATGTTCTATTTAGGTAGCGAGCGCGGCATGTTTAGCGATGTTGGTATTTGAGATCAGTGATAGTTCCACTTTCTTAGTTCCACAACCGACGAGAGTATCTCGACATTGGGGCCGTTACCGACCGATCCCAGCACCCACCTGGCACTAGGCCTGCAGCCAAGCTCGCAT
The DNA here is from genome assembly GCF_050948215.1 of Halictus rubicundus. NCBI lineage: Eukaryota > Metazoa > Arthropoda > Insecta > Hymenoptera > Halictidae > Halictus > Halictus rubicundus. Next base: position 43,472 of record NW_027488914.1, read on the forward strand.
ATGCGAGCCGAGCTCGGGTCCAGTCGAGCCGGGACTCGCTTTTCGAGTCGAGTCGAGTACTCGCATGATGCGAGCTGCTCGCAACGAAGCGAACGGCTCGAAATAAAATCAGGCGTAAAATGACATGATGCGAGTTACAGCAGGAAGATCAGCACATTGATATTATCAAGCATTTTAGTATATTGACAATGCTAAATGTTTGCGATGTTTTATTATATATTTTGATAGTGAAATGTTGATTCAGAATTTGTATAACCCTTATTGAAAATAATTATGCAATAACAACTATTTCCTAGATTTATGTAAATAACTAGATGTGATCTGTAAAGAACGGTATTTTATATATTCCTTTATATTATACTCCGGTTCACTGTACAGTCGTAAAAATGTGTTGTCGCAAAATTGTTTATAATGTTGAAAATTAACGTGAAACCAAGTTGGAAGTTGGAAGTTCCAACAGCCTGTCATTCGGTACTGTGCAAGTATAGGTGATAAGATTTAAAAGGGCATAGCCGATTAAGATGGTCAAAACAATTGGAACCGCAAAAAGATTCCATTTCAAACAGTATTGATTTCTTGATTTTCTGGAAATGACAGACGTAGAGTTCAAAATTCTTTTCACGGAATCTTACCAATTTTCACAAGCAATTTCATATCTGGCGGAAATCGTAGACGAACACAATAATATAAATATTCATTGCCTAATCAATGTTACTTCAATATTTTTAAAACATTAAAAAAATATTGTTAAAATCACATGAATAAATAATATAAGAAATTGAAAAAATAAAGATGATGTATGGGAAAAAACATTTACCACCGACGGGATAAGAACCCCAGCGTATCCGCTCCTTAGTTCGACACACGTCCGGCGATGTTACAAAACTTTACGAACATTCTGGTATATATCACACAAAATACAATTTATTCTTTCTCTTAAATCACATTTCTTAGGTCAAAGAATTACTTGTTTCAATTTAATAATGCTAAAAATTACTTAATATATAGCTGCGATAAAACCAACAAGTGTAACTTTCCTCCTAATAGCAAAAACGTCGAAAAAATTCGGTTTTTATTGTTTTTTGACGATGATGTCCCACAACAAAAAATCTAAAAAAAATTGACGACACTGCCTGTTATAGTACTTTAACAAGGAACTAAACAGTAGAATAGCATTTTTCCGATTTTTTGGAGGTTTTTCATTTTTTTTACGACCACAGTTTGTAACAAAAAAATCAGAAAGTTTAAACTTTCATACGTGCGCGATTCTCCATCCGTTTACATTGTATGTCGTCTGTCGTCGCTGGGTCTTTGAAGCTCGGCACTCGGCAAAAGTTATTCGAGCATTTATTTGAAGCCTTCGAATAAATGATACAGATGAAAGATGAAAAAATTTCTCGTAGTTTGAATAAATCAAATAATACTGCCACCAAATAGCTTTATATGGATAAGATCCGTCGAAAGTTAGTTTCATTACATAACACTTTTATTTCGTTACTACCTTTACTTGAATAATTGCAGTCCAGCATTAGAAGTGGTATTATCGGTTAAATAAGTAAAAAAAAATAATTTTCTGTGTTTGTTACTACGGATCACAATAAGAACGATTGAATTTTGTCATTACTTGAATATTGTATTTATTCTTTTTTTTTTCATTCTATAACTATTACAGAATATATTTTGTTGAATAATCATTATTTTATAAATATCGCAATAAGTTCCAAATTAATTAATTACACCTATAAACTATCGATTATAAAACAATGATTACAATGGTGAATAATATGGAAAATAAGAAGGCAATAATAGTGTAATGAAATTATACAATAAAAAATAATTATTTTCATTCTACGCATTATCCGTTTATTTATTGCCTATGTCACTGACGTTTCTTCCGTAATTCACGAGCAAATGTTCTATTTAGGTAGCGAGCGCGGCATGTTTAGCGATGTTGGTATTTGAGATCAGTGATAGTTCCACTTTCTTAGTTCCACAACCGACGAGAGTATCTCGACATTGGGGCCGTTACCGACCGATCCCAGCACCCACCTGGCACTAGGCCTGCAGCCAAGCTCGCATATGCGAGCCGAGCTCGGGTCCAGTCGAGCCGGGACTCGCTTTTCGAGTCGAGTCGAGTACTCGCACGATGCGAGCTGCTCGCAACGAAGCGAACGGCTCGAAATAAAATCAGGCGTAAAATGACATGATGCGAGTTACAGCAGGAAGATCAGCACATTGATATTATCAAGCATTTTAGTATATTGACAATGCTAAATGTTTGCGATGTTTTATTATATATTTTGATAGTGAAATGTTGATTCAGAATTTGTATAACCCTTATTGAAAATAATTATGCAATAACAACTATTTAGATTTATGTAAATAACTAGATGTGATCTGTAAAGAACGGTATTTTATATATTCCTTTATATTATACTCCGGTTCACTGTACAGTCGTAAAAATGTGTTGTCGCAAAATTGTTTATAATGTTGAAAATTAACGTGAAACCAAGTTGGAAGTTGGAAGTTCCAACAGCCTGTCATTCGGTACTGTGCAAGTATAGGTGATAAGATTTAAAAGGGCATAGCCGATTAAGATGGTCAAAACAATTGGAACCGCAAAAAGATTCCATTTCAAACAGTATTGATTTCTTGATTTTCTGGAAATGACAGACGTAGATTTCAAAATTCTTTTCACGGAATCTTACCAATTTTCACAAGCAATTTCATATCTGGCGGAAATCGTAGACGAACACAATAATATAAATATTCATTGCCTAATCAATGTTACTTCAATATTTTTAAAACATTAAAAAAATATTGTTAAAATCACATGAATAAATAATATAAGAAATTGAAAAAATAAAGATGATGTATGGGAAAAAACATTTACCACCGACGGGATAAGAACCCCAGCGTATCCGCTCCTTAGTTCGACACACGTCCGGCGATGTTACAAAACTTTACGAACATTCTGGTATATATCACACAAAATACAATTTATTCTTTCTCTTAAATCACATTTCTTAGGTCAAAGAATTACTTGTTTCAATTTAATAATGCTAAAAATTACTTAATATATAGCTGCGATAAAACCAACAAGTGTAACTTTCCTCCTAATAGCAAAAACGTCGAAAAAATTCGGTTTTTATTGTTTTTTGACGATGATGTCCCACAACAAAAAATCTAAAAAAAATTGACGACACTGCCTGTTATAGTACTTTAACAAGGAACTAAACAGTAGAATAGCATGTTTTCAAATTTTTGAGAAATCTGCATTTTTCCGATTTTTTGGAGGTTTTTCATTTTTTTTACGACCACAGTTTGTAACAAAAAAATCAGAAAGTTTAAACTTTCATACGTGCGCGATTCTCCATCCGTTTACATTGTATGTCGTCTGTCGTCGCTGGGTCTTTGAAGCTCGGCACTCGGCAAAAGTTATTCGAGCATTTATTTGAAGCCTTCGAATAAATGATACAGATGAAAGATGAAAAAATTTCTCGTAGTTTGAATAAATCAAATAATACTGCCACCAAATAGCTTTATATGGATAAGATCCGTCGAAAGTTAGTTTCATTACATAACACTTTTATTTCGTTACTACCTTTACTTGAATAATTGCAGTCCAGCATTAGAAGTGGTATTATCGGTTAAATAAGTAAAAAAATAATTTTCTGTGTTTGTTACTACGGATCACAATAAGAACGATTGAATTTTGTCATTACTTGAATATTGTATTTATTCTTTTTTTTTTTATTCTATAACTATTACAGAATATATTTTGTTGAATAATCATTATTTTATAAATATCGCAATAAGTTCCAAATTAATTAATTTCACCTATAAACTATCGATTATAAAACAATGATTACAATGGTGAATAATATGGAAAATAAGAAGGCAATAATAGTGTAATGAAATTATACAATAAAAAATAATTATTCTCATTCTACGCATTATCCGTTTATTTATTGCCTATGTCACTGACGTTTCTTCCGTAATTCACGAGCAAATGTTCTATTTAGGTAGCGAGCGCGGCATGTTTAGCGATGTTGGTATTTGAGATCAGTGATAGTTCCACTTTCTTAGTTCCACAACCGACGAGAGTATCTCGACATTGGGGCCGTTACCGACCGATCCCAGCACCCACCTGGCACTAGGCCTGCAGCCAAGCTCGCATATGCGAGCCGAGCTCGGGTCCAGTCGAGCCGGGACTCGCTTTTCGAGTCGAGTCGAGTACTCGCACGATGCGAGCTGCTCGCAACGAAGCGAACGGCTCGAAATAAAATCAGGCGTAAAATGACATGATGCGAGTTACAGCAGGAAGATCAGCACATTGATATTATCAAGCATTTTAGTATATTGACAATGCTAAATGTTTGCGATGTTTTATTATATATTTTGATAGTGAAATGTTGATTCAGAATTTGTATAACCCTTATTGAAAATAATTATGCAATAACAACTATTTCCTAGATTTATGTAAATAACTAGATGTGATCTGTAAAGAACGGTATTTTATATATTCCTTTATATTATACTCCGGTTCACTGTACAGTCGTAAAAATGTGTTGTCGCAAAATTGTTTATAATGTTGAAAATTAACGTGAAACCAAGTTGGAAGTTGGAAGTTCCAACAGCCTGTCATTCGGTACTGTGCAAGTATAGGTGATAAGATTTAAAAGGGCATAGCCGATTAAGATGGTCAAAACAATTGGAACCGCAAAAAGATTCCATTTCAAACAGTATTGATTTCTTGATTTTCTGGAAATGACAGACGTAGAGTTCAAAATTCTTTTCACGGAATCTTACCAATTTTCACAAGCAATTTCATATCTGGCGGAAATCGTAGACGAACACAATAATATAAATATTCATTGCCTAATCAATGTTACTTCAATATTTTTAAAACATTAAAAAAATATTGTTAAAATCACATGAATAAATAATATAAGAAATTGAAAAAATAAAGATGATGTATGGGAAAAAACATTTACCACCGACGGGATAAGAACCCCAGCGTATCCGCTCCTTAGTTCGACACACGTCCGGCGATGTTACAAAACTTTACGAACATTCTGGTATATATCACACAAAATACAATTTATTCTTTCTCTTAAATCACATTTCTTAGGTCAAAGAATTACTTGTTTCAATTTAATAATGCTAAAAATTACTTAATATATAGCTGCGATAAAACCAACAAGTGTAACTTTCCTCCTAATAGCAAAAACGTCGAAAAAATTCGGTTTTTATTGTTTTTTGACGATGATGTCCCACAACAAAAAATCTAAAAAAAATTGACGACACTGCCTGTTATAGTACTTTAACAAGGAACTAAACAGTAGAATAGCATGTTTTCAAATTTTTGAGAAATCTGCATTTTTCCGATTTTTTGGAGGTTTTTCATTTTTTGTTTACGACCACAGTTTGTAACAAAAAAATCTGAAAAAATTATCAAAAATCAGCCTTAGAATCCAAAATATGTCACATTTTTTTCAGAATTTTAGAAAGCATCAGAGTGCGGGAAATACGCGGAGAAGCGCGAAATCTAATTTACCCTGTAACTAACCTCATGGGCAAGATAGGGGGTTGAAATTTTACTCAGAGGGGTTTTTCCTCTAAGGGCAGTTTTGACCATAAATCGGCTAGGCCCTTTTAAAAGGATCTGATGTCTACGTTCAACACTCGTCATACTTTCTGTTTAGTTAATATTTTAATCTAAATCTTTTTTCAATTTGCAATTGTTGGCTCTTCTCCATGGATAACAGTCGATCTTTTATACGATGGTCCAAAATCATGCTAACTACCAAATAATTCGTAGTGGCAGCAAAGTTAAATCTACTTCCTAGCTCGACAATTAACGCAATTATATAACGCAATTTTTCCTGCGTTTTCATTACATGTCATCTAGTAAATTAATCTATCTAGCTTGGCAGAACAGCTGAAGTCGTTTGGTCGATTTATAAAAAAAGTTATTCTGATTTAAAGTGTCTGCCATCAATTATGAGACTGACTGCATAATGTATAACGAGAAGCGGCCGCACGTTTCTCGCTAAGCAACCTGCGCTATCTCCATGTTTATAATTGTGCAGTGTGAAAATGGTTTACTGCCTTTTTGGTTCGTTATCTCGGCCATTTCTTCTAAAAAGTGTACTTCCGTACAATGGGACAGTAGGGCTCTCATCAGCGAGCTAAGGTTTATGACCGGCTCTCGCCTGCACTCGCCCACTTAGGTCACCCGCTCTGAGTATTTAATCTACCGGCACGCGTATGCGTTTTGCTCTTCCTCCCTCCCCATCGAGCCACTAGCTTAGTTATTCATTATCGAAAAATATAAAAGTCTAAGACAATCTATTCTCAGGTTAGTTAGCTCAGATTCTGTCAAACAGTTTTTCTCAGCTTACCAGAATTCAGTCTTTTGACCTTTGGTGCGAGTACCAGTGTGGCGGCCTGTGCAAAGCGCACGCCGACGAACCGCCAGCATACATTGTAGACGCGGCGGCGACCTCGTATAAATACACATCAATATTATACAATATTGTTTATATACCCATTCCTTTCAAAAACTATTTAACGAAGCTTAACGTTAATTTTTAACATTATAAACAATTTTGCAACAACACATTTTTACGACTGTACACTGAACCCCGGAGTATAATATAAAGGAATATATAAAATACCGTTCTTTACAGATCACACAGCTAGTTATTTACATAAATCTAGGAAATAGTTGTTATTGCATAATTATTTTCAATAAGGGTTATAGAAATTCTGAATCAACATTTCACTATCAAAATATATAATAAAACATCGCAAACATTTAGCATTGTCAATATACTAAAATGCTTGATAATATCGATGTGCTGATCTTCCCGCTGTAACTCGCATCATGTCATTTTACGCCTGATTTTATTTCGAGCAGCTCGCATCGGTGCGGATAGCTCGCATCGTGCGAGTACTCGACTCGACTCGCACAATCGAGCCGAGCTAAGCTCAACCAGAGTTGGGCAAAATGTTTATCTAAATAAAAATTTCGAGTAACGAATAAAAGATAAAAAAATTTTTATTTCCTTTTGGTATGTGTTGTGGTTTGGGTGTTCAGTAAAGGATTCACCCAATATAACAATAACCATTTATTAAATAAGCAACAAAAACTCAACGACGTAACAAGGAACAAAGAAAATGAAATAACAATGAAACAAGAACTACGGATAAACGACTATACGAACAACTGACGGCGAATGACGACTTCTCACAACGACTGACTGACTTGAACTGACTGACTGACTGACCGACCCTGTCATCCGTCAGAATCCGCGCTTATATCCTCCAGGAATTTCCTTCGAACAAGAAAACTTCTGGAGTGGGGATGTCGCTTCCTGTACGTGCCCCTTGGAGAAAGTTCGTGTCCTTGCACCGAACATCCGTGTCCTGGCGAAAGTCAAGGGTTGGCGGCCAAATGTGCACGCCAAGGAAAAACCCCGAACCTGGTCGCCAAATGTGCACCCCAGGTAGGAACAGACTTCCGGCGACTAAGTGTGCGCTCGGGAAGAGCTTGGGCCTGGCGACCAAGTGCGTCCAAGGTCCCAGCCCGCAGACGACGCTCCTACCTGGGTCCGATCAACCCTTCTCCAAGGGGTCCGCCACATTACTTGAATATTGTATTTATTCTTTTTTTTTATTCTATAACTATTACAGAATATATTTTGTTGAATAATCATTATTTTATAAATATCGCAAGAAGTTCCAAATTAATTAATTACACCTATAAATTATCGATTATAAAATAATGATTACAATGGTGAACAATATGGAAAATAAGAAGGCAATAAGAGTGTAATGAAATTATACAATAAAAGATAATTATTTTCATTCTACGCATTATACGTTTATTTATTGCCTCTGTCACTGACGTTTTTTCCATAATTCACGAGCAAATGTTCTTTTAGTTCCACAACCGACGACAGTATCTCGACATTAGGGCCGTTACCGACCGCTCCCAGCACCCACCTGGCACCCACTTTGAGACTCGCAGTTTAACACGGGGGCTGGCAGTCTTTATATATATATATATATATATATATATATATATATATATATATATATATATATATATATATATATATATATATATATATATATATATATATATATATATAAAGTGGGTGCACTGATCCACCGACCAGATATATATAAAGACTGACAGCCTTACGGGAGAATGTGTCGCTCGAAAAATACGGTGTTGTCTACCGCTCTCTAGGATAGATTTTGGCTGGAGTAAGAAACAGAAGGCCAACGACGGTATCTCGTCGGTGCAGAAGACCACTAAGGAACTTCTCGTCGCTGAGAAGGTGAATCATCACGGACCCATATCGATTATCAAATGTTACATTCTCCGACAAACGTATTCAAATTAAAAAGATATTTTTTTTTAGTGTTGCTTTTTAAGATCTAAAATATTAAAAGTAAAACTAATATCAAGGACGAAAAATTCGTCAAAATATTTTACGTAAGAAATTATTAAAGCATAATTTTAGGAAAATCAATTTCTACTTCCATATGAGATACCTTAATTTGTAATTTAAAAATATTTCATGAACAAGCATTATTTCCTTACACTTTTTTTTTATAGATAACTGTTCCAAGAATCGATCTGTGGGAACAGAAATATGTTGAAAACCAGAGTAGCGTTTATTTAACGTACTATTCCGAATAGTATAGAGTTTGAGAGAGAATCACGTGGATGAATTAATATAATATAAAATAATATAATTGTAGAAGCAAAGATGGGCAAATTTTTATTGAAATAGACATTTCAAACAGCGAATAAAAGATAAAAAATGATTTGTTACGCGTCAAATAAAAATAATTATGTTATCTCTATTCCGCACGTAATGAATTTATTCGACGAATAAAGATTTTTTTATAAAGACCGACCAACAGCCTACAATGTAAGCAGATGGAGAATCCAACATTATTGGCAATTTATGCTTTTATGTTTTTAATCAGAACAATATTGTTAATACGAATGAGTTGTAGAGCTCATCCCGATCAAAATGAGTCTAAACACGACATCATTTGGACTGTCTTTAATGAGATTGTAATTTTTATCGTAACATTACGTATCAGTGAAACTTGGTCGATTACACCCGAATTTGATCTCATTTTCATCAGGAAAATCCCCTCCATTCGCTCGTCACAATTTCATGAGGATATATTGCACAATCTGAAAGTTTAAACTTTCATACGTGCGCGATTCTCCATCCGTTTACATTGTATGTCGTCTGTCGTCGCTGGGTCTTTGAAGCTCGGCACTCGGCAAAAGTTATTCGAGCATTTATTTGAAGCCTTCGAATAAATGATACAGATGAAAGATGAAAAAATTTCTCGTAGTTTGAATAAATCCGCTTCGAATAAAAAAAAGTATCTTTATTCGTCGGATAAATTCTCGTCGAATAAAATTATTTATTCGATACTCGTCGAATAAGGATACCTTTTTTATTCGAACCTTCGAATAACGAATAAAGATGAAGTATCTTTTATTCGAATCGTTATTTAAATAATTTTTATCTAATAATGCCCAACTCTGGGCACACCAAAATGACTGGCATTCAAAAGGAGAGAATATGCGTCTACGATATAATGTTGCACGGAGAAGCGGACAGCGAAACTCGAGAAACGTCATCCCCGAGGAGTGGACCACACATTGTCGGCTATATCGGTGTGAGACCAGAAGACCACTACTAATCCAATCACAAAGCTTCTTTATTTTTCGTTATTTTTTTTTTTAACTTTTACCAACATATTCGTGACATTTTTCTGATTAAAATGAAACTTAATATGATATAATTCCGATGATAATTACTTGTGTAATGAACGATTGATGTTTCGGACGCGAAGAAGGACAGCGTATGGGAAAGAAAGAGCCGCGGAGAGTCGAAGCGTTCGGAAAAGATGAAAGACTGGCGTGAGCTCAGGCCTTTAAATAAAAAAATAAACTTTTTCATTATTAATTATTTTTCTATCGGACTTTCACCAACATACTCGTGGCATTTTTCTAAGGAAAACGGTACCAAATATGACAAAATTCCGATGATATTTACTTGTGTAATGAACGACGGAAGTTTCGGACGCAAAGAAGGACAGCATATGAAAAGAAAGAGACGCGGCGAGTCCTTCCCGCCTCGAGTTCGACAGCTTGGTTTTCGCCGCGGACAAATAGATGTGGTTACTAATGTATATGTATTGACAATTACTCACAGAAAGTTAAATTTAACAATACAATTAATGATTATACATAAAGTTTATTGCTGATAAAATATAAAGAATATTAAATGTAAAGAAACAATTCTATAAGGTATAAAAAATAGCAATCAATACAATTATAATTAAAACTTAAAATGACAGACACTTTTCAAAACTTTTATCTGTACCTCTATGTTAGGGATACAGAAGCTGAAAATTTCATCGAAATCGGTTGACGGAGAAAAAAACAACGTGCATTGCAAGATATAAGAATCTGTGTATCTGTGTGTCTGTACAAATAGCAATAATACTGCCACCAAATAGCTTTATATGGATAAGATCCGTCGAAAGTTAGTTTCATTACATAACACTTTTATTTCGTTACTACCTTTACTTGAATAATTGCAGTCCAGCATTAGAAGTGGTATTATCGGTTAAATAAGTAAAAAAATAATTTTCTGTGTTTGTTACTACGGATCACAATAAGAACGATTGAATTTTGTCATTACTTGAATATTGTATTTATTCTTTTTTTTTATTCTATAACTATTACAGAATATATTTTGTTGAATAATCATTATTTTATAAATATCGCAATAAGTTCCAAATTAATTAATTTCACCTATAAACTATCGATTATAAAATAATGATTACAATGGTGCACAATATGGAAAATAAGAAGGCAATAATAGTGTAATGAAATTATACAATAAAAAAATAATTATTCTCATTCTACGCATTATCCGTTTATTTATTGCCTATGTCACTGACGTTTCTTCCGTAATTCACGAGCAAATGTTCTATTTAGGTAGCGAGCGCGGCATGTTTAGCGATGTTGGTATTTGAGATCAGTGATAGTTCCACTTTCTTAGTTCCACAACCGACGAGAGTATCTCGACATTGGGGCCGTTACCGACCGATCCCAGCACCCACCTGGCACTAGGCCTGCAGCCAAGCTCGCATATGCGAGCCGAGCTCGGGTCCAGTCGAGCCGGGACTCGCTTTTCGAGTCGAGTCGAGTACTCGCATGATGCGAGCTGCTCGCAACGAAGCGAACGGCTCGAAATAAAATCAGGCGTAAAATGACATGATGCGAGTTACAGCAGGAAGATCAGCACATTGATATTATCAAGCATTTTAGTATATTGACAATGCTAAATGTTTGCGATGTTTTATTATATATTTTGATAGTGAAATGTTGATTCAGAATTTGTATAACCCTTATTGAAAATAATTATGCAATAACAACTATTTCCTAGATTTATGTAAATAACTAGATGTGATCTGTAAAGAACGGTATTTTATATATTCCTTTATATTATACTCCGGTTCACTGTACAGTCGTAAAAATGTGTTGTCGCAAAATTGTTTATAATGTTGAAAATTAACGTGAAACCAAGTTGGAAGTTGGAAGTTCCAACAGCCTGTCATTCGGTACTGTGCAAGTATAGGTGATAAGATTTAAAAGGGCATAGCCGATTAAGATGGTCAAAACAATTGGAACCGCAAAAAGATTCCATTTCAAACAGTATTGATTTCTTGATTTTCTGGAAATGACAGACGTAGAGTTCAAAATTCTTTTCACGGAATCTTACCAATTTTCACAAGCAATTTCATATCTGGCGGAAATCGTAGACGAACACAATAATATAAATATTCATTGCCTAATCAATGTTACTTCAATATTTTTAAAACATTAAAAAAATATTGTTAAAATCACATGAATAAATAATATAAGAAATTGAAAAAATAAAGATGATGTATGGGAAAAAACATTTACCACCGACGGGATAAGAACCCCAGCGTATCCGCTCCTTAGTTCGACACACGTCCGGCGATGTTACAAAACTTTACGAACATTCTGGTATATATCACACAAAATACAATTTATTCTTTCTCTTAAATCACATTTCTTAGGTCAAAGAATTACTTGTTTCAATTTAATAATGCTAAAAATTACTTAATATATAGCTGCGATAAAACCAACAAGTGTAACTTTCCTCCTAATAGCAAAAACGTCGAAAAAATTCGGTTTTTATTGTTTTTTGACGATGATGTCCCACAACAAAAAATCTAAAAAAAATTGACGACACTGCCTGTTATAGTACTTTAACAAGGAACTAAACAGTAGAATAGCATGTTTTCAAATTTTTGAGAAATCTGCATTTTTCCGATTTTTTGGAGGTTTTTCATTTTTTTTTACGACCACAGTTTGTAACAAAAAAATCTGAAAGTTTAAACTTTCATACGTGCGCGATTCTCCATCCGTTTACATTGTATGTCGTCTGTCGTCGCTGGGTCTTTGAAGCTCGGCACTCGGCAAAAGTTATTCGAGCATTTATTTGAAGCCTTCGAATAAATGATACAGATGAAAGATGAAAAAATTTCTCGTAGTTTGAATAAATCCGCTTCGAATAAAAAAAAAGTATCTTTATTCGTCGGATAAATTCTCGTCGAATAAAATTATTTATTCGATACTCGTCGAATAAGGATACCTTTTTTATTCGAACCTTCGAATAACGAATAAAGATGAAGTATCTTTTATTCGAATCGTTATTTAAATAATTTTTATCTAATAATGCCCAACTCTGGGCACACCAGAATGACTGGCATTCAAAAGGAGAGAATATCCGTCTACGATACATATAATGTTGCACGGAGAAGCGGACAGCGAAACTAGAGAAGCGTCCTCCCCGAGGAGTGGGCCACACATTGTCGGCTATATCGGTGTGAGACCAGAAGACCACTACTAATCCAATCACAAAACTTCTTTATTTTTCGTTATTTTTTTTTTTTTTAACTTTTACCAACATATTCGTGACATTTTTCTGATTAAAATGAAACCAAATATGATATAATTCCGACGATAATTGCTTGTGCAATGAACGATTGATGTTTCGGACGCGAAGAAGGACAGCGTATGGGAAAGAAAGAGCCGCGGAGAGTCGAAGCGTTCGGAAAAGATGAAAGACTGGCGTGAGCTCTGGCCTTTAAATAAAAAAATAAACTTTTTCATTATTAATTATTTTTCTATCGGACTTTCACCAACATACTCGTGGCATTTTTCTAAGGAAAACGGTACCAAATATGACAAAATTCCGATGATATTTACTTGTGTAATGAACGACGGAAGTTTCGGACGCAAAGAAGGACAGCATATGAAAAGAAAGAGACGCGGCGAGTCCTTCCCGTCTCGAGTTCGACAGCTTGGTTTTCGCCGCGGACAAATAGATGTGGTTACTAATATATATGTATTGACAATTACTCACAGAAAGTTAAATTTAACAATACAATTAATGATTATACATAAAGTTTATTGCTGATAAAATATAAAGAATATTAAATGTAAAGAAACAATTCTATAAGGTATAAAAAATAGCAATCAATACAATTATAATTAAAACTTAAAATGACAGACACTTTTCAAAACTTTTATCTCTAGCTCTATGTTAGGGATACAGAAGCTGAAAATTTCATCGAAATCGGTTGACGGAGAAAAAAACAACGTGCATTGCAAGATATAAGAATCTGTGTATCTGTGTGTCTGTACAAATAGCAATAATACTGCCACCAAATAGCTTTATATGGATAAGATCCGTCGAAAGTTAGTTTCATTACATAACACTTTTATTTCGTTACTACCTTTACTTGAATAATTGCAGTCCAGCATTAGAAGTGGTATTATCGGTTAAATAAGTAAAAAAATAATTTTCTGTGTTTGTTACTACGGATCACAATAAGAACGATTGAATTTTGTCATTACTTGAATATTGTATTTATTCTTTTTTTTTTTTATTCTATAACTATTACAGAATATATTTTGTTGAATAATCATTATTTTATAAATATCGCAATAAGTTCCAAATTAATTAATTTCACCTATAAACTATCGATTATAAAATAATGATTACAATGGTGAATAATATGGAAAATAAGAAGGCAATAATAGTGTAATGAAATTATACAATAAAAAAATAATTATTCTCATTCTACGCATTATCCGTTTATTTATTGCCTATGTCACTGACGTTTCTTCCGTAATTCACGAGCAAATGTTCTATTTAGGTAGCGAGCGCGGCATGTTTAGCGATGTTGGTATTTGAGATCAGTGATAGTTCCACTTTCTTAGTTCCACAACCGACGAGAGTATCTCGACATTGGGGCCGTTACCGACCGATCCCAGCACCCACCTGGCACTAGGCCTGCAGCCAAGCTCGCATATGCGAGCCGAGCTCGGGTCCAGTCGAGCCGGGACTCGCTTTTCGAGTCGAGTCGAGTACTCGCATGATGCGAGCTGCTCGCAACGAAGCGAACGGCTCGAAATAAAATCAGGCGTAAAATGACATGATGCGAGTTACAGCAGGAAGATCAGCACATTGATATTATCAAGCATTTTATATTGACAATGCTAAATGTTTGCGATGTTTTATTATATATTTTGATAGTGAAATGTTGATTCAGAATTTGTATAACCCTTATTGAAAATAATTATGCAATAACAACTATTTCCTAGATTTATGTAAATAACTAGATGTGATCTGTAAAGAACGGTATTTTATATATTCCTTTATATTATACTCCGGTTCACTGTACAGTCGTAAAAATGTGTTGTCGCAAAATTGTTTATAATGTTGAAAATTAACGTGAAACCAAGTTGGAAGTTGGAAGTTCCAACAGCCTGTCATTCGGTACTGTGCAAGTATAGGTGATAAGATTTAAAAGGGCATAGCCGATTAAGATGGTCAAAACAATTGGAACCGCAAAAAGATTCCATTTCAAACAGTATTGATTTCTTGATTTTCTGGAAATGACAGACGTAGAGTTCAAAATTCTTTTCACGGAATCTTACCAATTTTCACAAGCAATTTCATATCTGGCGGAAATCGTAGACGAACACAATAATATAAATATTCATTGCCTAATCAATGTTACTTCAATATTTTTAAAACATTAAAAAAATATTGTTAAAATCACATGAATAAATAATATAAGAAATTGAAAAAATAAAGATGATGTATGGGAAAAAACATTTACCACCGACGGGATAAGAACCCCAGCGTATCCGCTCCTTAGTTCGACACACGTCCGGCGATGTTACAAAACTTTACGAACATTCTGGTATATATCACACAAAATACAATTTATTCTTTCTCTAAAATCACATTTCTTAGGTCAAAGAATTACTTGTTTCAATTTAATAATGCTAAAAATTACTTAATATATAGCTGCGATAAAACCAACAAGTGTAACTTTCCTCCTAATAGCAAAAACGTCGAAAAAATTCGGTTTTTATTGTTTTTTGACGATGATGTCCCACAACAAAAAATCTAAAAAAAATTGACGACACTGCCTGTTATAGTACTTTAACAAGGAACTAAACAGTAGAATAGCATTTTTCCGATTTTTTGGAGGTTTTTCATTTTTTTTACGACCACAGTTTGTAACAAAAAAATCAGAAAGTTTAAACTTTCATACGTGCGCGATTCTCCATCCGTTTACATTGTATGTCGTCTGTCGTCGCTGGGTCTTTGAAGCTCGGCACTCGGCAAAAGTTATTCGAGCATTTATTTGAAGCCTTCGAATAAATGATACAGATGAAAGATGAAAAAATTTCTCGTAGTTTGAATAAATCAAATAATACTGCCACCAAATAGCTTTATATGGATAAGATCCGTCGAAAGTTAGTTTCATTACATAACACTTTTATTTCGTTACTACCTTTACTTGAATAATTGCGGTCCAGCATTAGAAGTGGTATTATCGGTTAAATAAGTAAAAAAAAATAATTTTCTGTGTTTGTTACTACGGATCACAATAAGAACGATTGAATTTTGTCATTACTTGAATATTGTATTTATTCTTTTTTTTTTCATTCTATAACTATTACAGAATATATTTTGTTGAATAATCATTATTTTATAAATATCGCAATAAGTTCCAAATTAATTAATTACACCTATAAACTATCGATTATAAAACAATGATTACAATGGTGAATAATATGGAAAATAAGAAGGCAATAATAGTGTAATGAAATTATACAATAAAAAATAATTATTTTCATTCTACGCATTATCCGTTTATTTATTGCCTATGTCACTGACGTTTCTTCCGTAATTCACGAGCAAATGTTCTATTTAGGTAGCGAGCGCGGCATGTTTAGCGATGTTGGTATTTGAGATCAGTGATAGTTCCACTTTCTTAGTTCCACAACCGACGAGAGTATCTCGACATTGGGGCCGTTACCGACCGATCCCAGCACCCACCTGGCACTAGGCCTGCAGCCAAGCTCGCATATGCGAGCCGAGCTCGGGTCCAGTCGAGCCGGGACTCGCTTTTCGAGTCGAGTCGAGTACTCGCACGATGCGAGCTGCTCGCAACGAAGCGAACGGCTCGAAATAAAATCAGGCGTAAAATGACATGATGCGAGTTACAGCAGGAAGATCAGCACATTGATATTATCAAGCATTTTAGTATATTGACAATGCTAAATGTTTGCGATGTTTTATTATATATTTTGATAGTGAAATGTTGATTCAGAATTTGTATAACCCTTATTGAAAATAATTATGCAATAACAACTATTTCCTAGATTTATGTAAATAACTAGATGTGATCTGTAAAGAACGGTATTTTATATATTCCTTTATATTATACTCCGGTTCACTGTACAGTCGTAAAAATGTGTTGTCGCAAAATTGTTTATAATGTTGAAAATTAACGTGAAACCAAGTTGGAAGTTGGAAGTTCCAACAGCCTGTCATTCGGTACTGTGCAAGTATAGGTGATAAGATTTAAAAGGGCATAGCCGATTAAGATGGTCAAAACAATTGGAACCGCAAAAAGATTCCATTTCAAACAGTATTGATTTCTTGATTTTCTGGAAATGACAGACGTAGAGTTCAAAATTCTTTTCACGGAATCTTACCAATTTTCACAAGCAATTTCATATCTGGCGGAAATCGTAGACGAACACAATAATATAAATATTCATTGCCTAATCAATGTTACTTCAATATTTTTAAAACATTAAAAAAATATTGTTAAAATCACATGAATAAATAATATAAGAAATTGAAAAAATAAAGATGATGTATGGGAAAAAACATTTACCACCGACGGGATAAGAACCCCAGCGTATCCGCTCCTTAGTTCGACACACGTCCGGCGATGTTACAAAACTTTACGAACATTCTGGTATATATCACACAAAATACAATTTATTCTTTCTCTTAAATCACATTTCTTAGGTCAAAGAATTACTTGTTTCAATTTAATAATGCTAAAAATTACTTAATATATAGCTGCGATAAAACCAACAAGTGTAACTTTCCTCCTAATAGCAAAAACGTCGAAAAAATTCGGTTTTTATTGTTTTTTGACGATGATGTCCCACAACAAAAAATCTAAAAAAAATTGACGACACTGCCTGTTATAGTACTTTAACAAGGAACTAAACAGTAGAATAGCATGTTTTCAAATTTTTGAGAAATCTGCATTTTTCCGATTTTTTGGAGGTTTTTCATTTTTTTTACGACCACAGTTTGTAACAAAAAAATCAGAAAGTTTAAACTTTCATACGTGCGCGATTCTCCATCCGTTTACATTGTATGTCGTCTGTCGTCGCTGGGTCTTTGAAGCTCGGCACTCGGCAAAAGTTATTCGAGCATTTATTTGAAGCCTTCGAATAAATGATACAGATGAAAGATGAAAAAATTTCTCGTAGTTTGAATAAATCAAATAATACTGCCACCAAATAGCTTTATATGGATAAGATCCGTCGAAAGTTAGTTTCATTACATAACACTTTTATTTCGTTACTACCTTTACTTGAATAATTGCAGTCCAGCATTAGAAGTGGTATTATCGGTTAAATAAGTAAAAAAATAATTTTCTGTGTTTGTTACTACGGATCACAATAAGAACGATTGAATTTTGTCATTACTTGAATATTGTATTTATTCTTTTTTTTTTTATTCTATAACTATTACAGAATATATTTTGTTGAATAATCATTATTTTATAAATATCGCAATAAGTTCCAAATTAATTAATTTCACCTATAAACTATCGATTATAAAACAATGATTACAATGGTGAATAATATGGAAAATAAGAAGGCAATAATAGTGTAATGAAATTATACAATAAAAAATAATTATTCTCATTCTACGCATTATCCGTTTATTTATTGCCTATGTCACTGACGTTTCTTCCGTAATTCACGAGCAAATGTTCTATTTAGGTAGCGAGCGCGGCATGTTTAGCGATGTTGGTATTTGAGATCAGTGATAGTTCCACTTTCTTAGTTCCACCACCGACGAGAGTATCTCGACATTGGGGCCGTTACCGACCGATCCCAGCACCCACCTGGCACTAGGCCTGCAGCCACGCTCGCATATGCGAGCCGAGCTCGGGTCCAGTCGAGCCGGGACTCGCTTTTCGAGTCGAGTCGAGTACTCGCACGATGCGAGCTGCTCGCAACGAAGCGAACGGCTCGAAATAAAATCAGGCGTAAAATGACATGATGCGAGTTACAGCAGGAAGATCAGCACATTGATATTATCAAGCATTTTAGTATATTGACAATGCTAAATGTTTGCGATGTTTTATTATATATTTTGATAGTGAAATGTTGATTCAGAATTTGTATAACCCTTATTGAAAATAATTATGCAATAACAACTATTTCCTAGATTTATGTAAATAACTAGATGTGATCTGTAAAGAACGGTATTTTATATATTCCTTTATATTATACTCCGGTTCACTGTACAGTCGTAAAAATGTGTTGTCGCAAAATTGTTTATAATGTTGAAAATTAACGTGAAACCAAGTTGGAAGTTGGAAGTTCCAACAGCCTGTCATTCGGTACTGTGCAAGTATAGGTGATAAGATTTAAAAGGGCATAGCCGATTAAGATGGTCAAAACAATTGGAACCGCAAAAAGATTCCATTTCAAACAGTATTGATTTCTTGATTTTCTGGAAATGACAGACGTAGAGTTCAAAATTCTTTTCACGGAATCTTACCAATTTTCACAAGCAATTTCATATCTGGCGGAAATCGTAGACGAACACAATAATATAAATATTCATTGCCTAATCAATGTTACTTCAATATTTTTAAAACATTAAAAAAATATTGTTAAAATCACATGAATAAATAATATAAGAAATTGAAAAAATAAAGATGATGTATGGGAAAAAACATTTACCACCGACGGGATAAGAACCCCAGCGTATCCGCTCCTTAGTTCGACACATGTCCGGCGATGTTACAAAACTTTACGAACATTCTGGTATATATCACACAAAATACAATTTATTCTTTCTCTTAAATCACATTTCTTAGGTCAAAGAATTACTTGTTTCAATTTAATAATGCTAAAAATTACTTAATATATAGCTGCGATAAAACCAACAAGTGTAACTTTCCTCCTAATAGCAAAAACGTCGAAAAAATTCGGTTTTTATTGTTTTTTGACGATGATGTCCCACAACAAAAAATCTAAAAAAAATTGACGACACTGCCTGTTATAGTACTTTAACAAGGAACTAAACAGTAGAATAGCATGTTTTCAAATTTTTGAGAAATCTGCATTTTTCCGATTTTTTGGAGGTTTTTCATTTTTTGTTTACGACCACAGTTTGTAACAAAAAAATCTGAAAAAATTATCAAAAATCAGCCTTAGAATCCAAAATATGTCACATTTTTTTCAGAATTTTAGAAAGCATCAGAGTGCGGGAAATACGCGGAGAAGCGCGAAATCTAATTTACCCTGTAACTAACCTCATGGGCAAGATAGGGGGTTGAAATTTTACTCAGAGGGGTTTTTCCTCTAAGGGCAGTTTTGACCATAAATCGGCTAGGCCCTTTTAAAAGGATCTGATGTCTACGTTCAACACTCGTCATACTTTCTGTTTAGTTAATATTTTAATCTAAATCTTTTTTCAATTTGCAATTGTTGGCTCTTCTCCATGGATAACAGTCGATCTTTTATACGATGGTCCAAAATCATGCTAACTACCAAATAATTCGTAGTGGCAGCAAAGTTAAATCTACTTCCTAGCTCGACAATTAACGCAATTATATAACGCAATTTTTCCTGCGTTTTCATTACATGTCATCTAGTAAATTAATCTATCTAGCTTGGCAGAACAGCTGAAGTCGTTTGGTCGATTTATAAAAAAAGTTATTCTGATTTAAAGTGTCTGCCATCAATTATGAGACTGACTGCATAATGTATAACGAGAAGCGGCCGCACGTTTCTCGCTAAGCAACCTGCGCTATCTCCATGTTTATAATTGTGCAGTGTGAAAATGGTTTACTGCCTTTTTGGTTCGTTATCTCGGCCATTTCTTCTAAAAAGTGTACTTCCGTACAATGGGACAGTAGGGCTCTCATCAGCGAGCTAAGGTTTATGACCGGCTCTCGCCTGCACTCGCCCACTTAGGTCACCCGCTCTGAGTATTTAATCTACCGGCACGCGTATGCGTTTTGCTCTTCCTCCCTCCCCATCGAGCCACTAGCTTAGTTATTCATTATCGAAAAATATAAAAGTCTAAGACAATCTATTCTCAGGTTAGTTAGCTCAGATTCTGTCAAACAGTTTTTCTCAGCTTACCAGAATTCAGTCTTTTGACCTTTGGTGCGAGTACCAGTGTGGCGGCCTGTCCAAAGAGCACGCCGACGAACCGCCAGCATACATTGTAGACGCGGCGGCGACCTCGTATAAATACACATCAATATTATACAATATTGTTTATATACCCATTCCTTTCAAAAACTATTTAACGAAGCTTAACGTTAATTTTCAACATTATAAACAATTTTGCAACAACACATTTTTACGACTGTACACTGAACCCCGGAGTATAATATAAAGGAATATATAAAATACCGTTCTTTACAGATCACACAGCTAGTTATTTACATAAATCTAGGAAATAGTTGTTATTGCATAATTATTTTCAATAAGGGTTATAGAAATTCTGAATCAACATTTCACTATCAAAATATATAATAAAACATCGCAAACATTTAGCATTGTCAATATACTAAAATGCTTGATAATATCGATGTGCTGATCTTCCCGCTGTAACTCGCATCATGTCATTTTACGCCTGATTTTATTTCGAGCAGCTCGCATCGGTGCGGATAGCTCGCATCGTGCGAGTACTCGACTCGACTCGCACAATCGAGCCGAGCTAAGCTCAACCAGAGTTGGGCAAAATATTTATCTAAATAAAAATTTCAAGTAACGAATAAAAGATAAAAAAATTTTTATTTCCTTTTGGTATGTGTTGTGGTTTGGGTGTTCAGTAAAGGATTCACCCAATATAACAATAACCATTTATTAAATAAGCAACAAAAACTCAACGACGTAACAAGGAACAAAGAAAATGAAATAACAATGAAACAAGAACTACGGATAAACGACTATACGAACAACTGACGGCGAATGACGACTTCTCACAACGACTGACTGACTTGAACTGACTGACTGACTGACCCTGTCATCCGTCAGAATCCGCGCTTATATCCTCCAGGAATTTCCTTCGAACAAGAAAACTTCTGGAGTGGGGATGTCGCTTCCTGTACGTGCCCCTTGGAGAAAGTTCGTGTCCTTGCACCGAACATCCGTGTCCTGGCGAAAGTCAAGGGTTGGCGGCCAAATGTGCACGCCAAGGAAAAACCCCGAACCTGGTCGCCAAATGTGCACCCCAGGTAGGAACAGACTTCCGGCGACTAAGTGTGCGCTCGGGAAGAGCTTGGGCCTGGCGACCAAGTGCGTCCAAGGTCCCAGCCCGCAGACGACGCTCCTACCTGGGTCCGATCAACCCTTCTCCAAGGGGTCCGCCACATTACTTGAATATTGTATTTATTCTTTTTTTTTATTCTATAACTATTACAGAATATATTTTGTTGAATAATCATTATTTTATAAATATCGCAAGAAGTTCCAAATTAATTAATTACACCTATAAATTATCGATTATAAAATAATGATTACAATGGTGAACAATATGGAAAATAAGAAGGCAATAAGAGTGTAATGAAATTATACAATAAAAGATAATTATTTTCATTCTACGCATTATACGTTTATTTATTGCCTCTGTCACTGACGTTTTTTCCATGATTCACGAGCAAATGTTCTTTTAGTTCCACAACCGACGAGAGTATCTCGACATTAGGGCCGTTACCGACCGCTCCCAGCACCCACCTGGCACCCACTTTGAGACTCGCAGTTTAACACGGGGGCTGGCAGTCTTTATATATATATATATATCTCGTGGGTGCACTGATCCACCGACGAGATATATATAAAGACTGACAGCCTTACGGGAGAATGTGTCGCTCGAAAAATACGGTGTTGTCTACCGCTCTCTAGGATAGATTTTGGCTGGAGTAAGAAACAGAAGGCCAACGACGGTATCTCGTCGGTGCAGAAGACCACTAAGGAACTTCTCGTCGCAGAGAAGGTGAATCATCACGGACCCATATCGATTATCAAATGTTACATTCTCCGACAAACGTATTCAAATTAAAAAGATATTTTTTTTTAGTGTTGCTTTTGAAGATCTAAAATATTAAAAGTAAAACTAATATCAAGGACGAAAAATTCGTCAAAATATTTTACGTAAGAAATTATTAAAGCATAATTTTAGGAAAATCAATTTCTACTTCCATATGAGATACCTTAATTTGTAATTTAAAAATATTTCATGAACAAGCATTATTTCCTTACACTTTTTTTTTATAGATAACTGTTCCAAGAATCGATCTGTGGGAACAGAAATATGTTGAAAACCAGAGTAGCGTTTATTTAACGTACTATTCCGAATAGTATAGAGTTTGAGAGAGAATCACGTGGATGAATTAATATAATATAAAATAATATAATTGTAGAAGCAAAGATGGGCAAATTTTTATTGAAATAGACATTTCAAACAGCGAATAAAAGATAAAAAATGATTTGTTACGCGTCAAATAAAAATAATTATGTTATCTCTATTCCGCACGTAATGAATTTATTCGACGAATAAAGATTTTTTTATAAAGACCGACCAACAGCCTACAATGTAAGCAGATGGAGAATCCAACATTATTGGCAATTTATGCTTTTATGTTTTTAATCAGAACAATATTGTTAATACGAATGAGTTGTAGAGCTCATCCCGATCAAAATGAGTCTAAACACGACATCATTTGGACTGTCTTTAATGAGATTGTAATTTTTATCGTAACATTACGTATCAGTGAAACTTGGTCGATTACACCCGAATTTGATCTCATTTTCATCAGGAAAATCCCCTCCATTCGCTCGTCACAATTTCATGAGGATATATTGCACAATCTAAAAGTTTAAACTTTCATTCGTGCGCGATTCTCCATCCGTTTACATTGTATGTCGTCTGTCATCGCTGGGTCTTTGAAGCTCGGCACTCGGCAAAAGTTATTCGAGCATTTATTTGAAGCCTTCGGATAAAAGATACAGATGAAAGATGAAAAAATTTCTCGTAGTTTGAATAAATCCGCTTCGAATAAAAAAAAGTATCTTTATTCGTCGGATAAATTCTCGTCGAATAAAATTATTTATTCGATACTCGTCGAATAAAGATACCTTTTTCATTCGAACCTTCGAATAACGAATAAAGATGAAGTATCTTTTATTCGAATCGTTATTTAAATAATTTTTATCTAATAATGCCCAACTCTGGGCACACCAAAATGACTGGCATTCAAAAGGAGAGAATATCCGTCTACGATATAATGTTGCACGGAGAAGCGGACAGCGAAACTCGAGAAACGTCATCCCCGAGGAGTGGACCACACATTGTCGGCTATATCGGTGTGAGACCAGAAGACCACTACTAATCCAATCACAAAGCTTCTTTATTTTTCGTTATTTTTTTTTTAACTTTTACCAACATATTCGTGACATTTTTCTGATTAAAATGAAACTTAATATGATATAATTCCGATGATAATTACTTGTGTAATGAACGATTGATGTTTCGGACGCGAAGAAGGACAGCGTATGGGAAAGAAAGAGCCGCGGAGAGTCGAAGCGTTCGGAAAAGATGAAAGACTGGCGTGAGCTCAGGCCTTTAAATAAAAAAATAAACTTTTTCATTATTAATTATTTTTCTATCGGACTTTCACCAACATACTCGTGGCATTTTTCTAAGGAAAACGGTACCAAATATGACAAAATTCCGATGATATTTACTTGTGTAATGAACGACGGAAGTTTCGGACGCAAAGAAGGACAGCATATGAAAAGAAAGAGACGCGGCGAGTCCTTCCCGTCTCGAGTTCGACAGCTTGGTTTTCGCCGCGGACAAATAGATGTGGTTACTAATGTATATGTATTGACAATTACTCACAGAAAGTTAAATTTAACAATACAATTAATGATTATACATAAAGTTTATTGCTGATAAAATATAAAGAATATTAAATGTAAAGAAACAATTCTATAAGGTATAAAAAATAGCAATCAATACAATTATAATTAAAACTTAAAATGACAGACACTTTTCAAAACTTTTATCTCTACCTCTATGTTAGGGATACAGAAGCTGAAAATTTCATCGAAATCGGTTGACGGAGAAAAAAACAACGTGCATTGCAAGATATAAGAATCTGTGTATCTGTGTGTCTGTACAAATAGCAATAATACTGCCACCAAATAGCTTTATATGGATAAGATCCGTCGAAAGTTAGTTTCATTACATAACACTTTTATTTCGTTACTACCTTTACTTGAATAATTGCAGTCCAGCATTAGAAGTGGTATTATCGGTTAAATAAGTAAAAAAATAATTTTCTGTGTTTGTTACTACGGATCACAATAAGAACGATTGAATTTTGTCATTACTTGAATATTGTATTTATTCTTTTTTTTTATTCTATAACTATTACAGAATATATTTTGTTGAATAATCATTATTTTATAAATATCGCAATAAGTTCCAAATTAATTAATTTCACCTATAAACTATCGATTATAAAATAATGATTACAATGGTGCACAATATGGAAAATAAGAAGGCAATAATAGTGTAATGAAATTATACAATAAAAAATAATTATTCTCATTCTACGCATTATCCGTTTATTTATTGCCTATGTCACTGACGTTTCTTCCGTAATTCACGAGCAAATGTTCTATTTAGGTAGCGAGCGCGGCATGTTTAGCGATGTTGGTATTTGAGATCAGTGATAGTTCCACCTTCTTAGTTCCACAACCGACGAGAGTATCTCGACATTGGGGCCGTTACCGACCGATCCCAGCACCCACCTGGCACTAGGCCTGCAGCCAAGCTCGCATATGCGAGCCGAGCTCGGGTCCAGTCGAGCCGGGACTCGCTTTTCGAGTCGAGTCGAGTACTCGCACGATGCGAGCTGCTCGCAACGAAGCGAACGGCTCGAAATAAAATCAGGCGTAAAATGACATGATGCGAGTTACAGCAGGAAGATCAGCACATTGATATTATCAAGCATTTTAGTATATTGACAATGCTAAATGTTTGCGATGTTTTATTATATATTTTGATAGTGAAATGTTGATTCAGAATTTGTATAACCCTTATTGAAAATAATTATGCAATAACAACTATTTCCTAGATTTATGTAAATAACTAGATGTGATCTGTAAAGAACGGTATTTTATATATTCCTTTATATTATACTCCGGTTCACTGTACAGTCGTAAAAATGTGTTGTCGCAAAATTGTTTATAATGTTGAAAATTAACGTGAAACCAAGTTGGAAGTTGGAAGTTCCAACAGCCTGTCATTCGGTACTGTGCAAGTATAGGTGATAAGATTTAAAAGGGCATAGCCGATTAAGATGGTCAAAACAATTGGAACCGCAAAAAGATTCCATTTCAAACAGTATTGATTTCTTGATTTTCTGGAAATGACAGACGTAGAGTTCAAAATTCTTTTCACGGAATCTTACCAATTTTCACAAGCAATTTCATATCTGGCGGAAATCGTAGACGAACACAATAATATAAATATTCATTGCCTAATCAATGTTACTTCAATATTTTTAAAACATTAAAAAAATATTGTTAAAATCACATGAATAAATAATATAAGAAATTGAAAAAATAAAGATGATGTATGGGAAAAAACATTTACCACCGACGGGATAAGAACCCCAGCGTATCCGCTCCTTAGTTCGACACACGTCCGGCGATGTTACAAAACTTTACGAACATTCTGGTATATATCACACAAAATACAATTTATTCTTTCTCTTAAATCACATTTCTTAGGTCAAAGAATTACTTGTTTCAATTTAATAATGCTAAAAATTACTTAATATATAGCTGCGATAAAACCAACAAGTGTAACTTTCCTCCTAATAGCAAAAACGTCGAAAAAATTCGGTTTTTATTGTTTTTTGACGATGATGTCCCACAACAAAAAATCTAAAAAAAATTGACGACACTGCCTGTTATAGTACTTTAACAAGGAACTAAACAGTAGAATAGCATGTTTTCAAATTTTTGAGAAATCTGCATTTTTCCGATTTTTTGGAGGTTTTTCATTTTTTTTTACGACCACAGTTTGTAACAAAAAAATCTGAAAGTTTAAACTTTCATACGTGCGCGATTCTCCATCCGTTTACATTGTATGTCGTCTGTCGTCGCTGGGTCTTTGAAGCTCGGCACTCGGCAAAAGTTATTCGAGCATTTATTTGAAGCCTTCGAATAAATGATACAGATGAAAGATGAAAAAATTTCTCGTAGTTTGAATAAATCCGCTTCGAATAAAAAAAAAGTATCTTTATTCGTCGGATAAATTCTCGTCGAATAAAATTATTTATTCGATACTCGTCGAATAAGGATACCTTTTTTATTCGAACCTTCGAATAACGAATAAAGATGAAGTATCTTTTATTCGAATCGTTATTTAAATAATTTTTATCTAATAATGCCCAACTCTGGGCACACCAGAATGACTGGCATTCAAAAGGAGAGAATATCCGTCTACGATACATATAATGTTGCACGGAGAAGCGGACAGCGAAACTAGAGAAGCGTCCTCCCCGAGGAGTGGGCCACACATTGTCGGCTATATCGGTGTGAGACCAGAAGACCACTACTAATCCAATCACAAAACTTCTTTATTTTTCGTTATTTTTTTTTTTTTTAACTTTTACCAACATATTCGTGACATTTTTCTGATTAAAATGAAACCAAATATGATATAATTCCGACGATAATTGCTTGTGCAATGAACGATTGATGTTTCGGACGCGAAGAAGGACAGCGTATGGGAAAGAAAGAGCCGCGGAGAGTCGAAGCGTTCGGAAAAGATGAAAGACTGGCGTGAGCTCTGGCCTTTAAATAAAAAAATAAACTTTTTCATTATTAATTATTTTTCTATCGGACTTTCACCAACATACTCGTGGCATTTTTCTAAGGAAAACGGTACCAAATATGACAAAATTCCGATGATATTTACTTGTGTAATGAACGACGGAAGTTTCGGACGCAAAGAAGGACAGCATATGAAAAGAAAGAGACGCGGCGAGTCCTTCCCGTCTCGAGTTCGACAGCTTGGTTTTCGCCGCGGACAAATAGATGTGGTTACTAATGTATATGTATTGACAATTACTCACAGAAAGTTAAATTTAACAATACAATTAATGATTATACATAAAGTTTATTGCTGATAAAATATAAAGAATATTAAATGTAAAGAAACAATTCTATAAGGTATAAAAAATAGCAATCAATACAATTATAATTAAAACTTAAAATGACAGACACTTTTCAAAACTTTTATCTCTAGCTCTATGTTAGGGATACAGAAGCTGAAAATTTCATCGAAATCGGTTGACGGAGAAAAAAACAACGTGCATTGCAAGATATAAGAATCTGTGTATCTGTGTGTCTGTACAAATAGCAATAATACTGCCACCAAATAGCTTTATATGGATAAGATCCGTCGAAAGTTAGTTTCATTACATAACACTTTTATTTCGTTACTACCTTTACTTGAATAATTGCAGTCCAGCATTAGAAGTGGTATTATCGGTTAAATAAGTAAAAAAATAATTTTCTGTGTTTGTTACTACGGATCACAATAAGAACGATTGAATTTTGTCATTACTTGAATATTGTATTTATTCTTTTTTTTTTTTATTCTATAACTATTACAGAATATATTTTGTTGAATAATCATTATTTTATAAATATCGCAATAAGTTCCAAATTAATTAATTTCACCTATAAACTATCGATTATAAAATAATGATTACAATGGTGAATAATATGGAAAATAAGAAGGCAATAATAGTGTAATGAAATTATACAATAAAAAAATAATTATTCTCATTCTACGCATTATCCGTTTATTTATTGCCTATGTCACTGACGTTTCTTCCGTAATTCACGAGCAAATGTTCTATTTAGGTAGCGAGCGCGGCATGTTTAGCGATGTTGGTATTTGAGATCAGTGATAGTTCCACTTTCTTAGTTCCACAACCGACGAGAGTATCTCGACATTGGGGCCGTTACCGACCGATCCCAGCACCCACCTGGCACTAGGCCTGCAGCCAAGCTCGCATATGCGAGCCGAGCTCGGGTCCAGTCGAGCCGGGACTCGCTTTTCGAGTCGAGTCGAGTACTCGCATGATGCGAGCTGCTCGCAACGAAGCGAACGGCTCGAAATAAAATCAGGCGTAAAATGACATGATGCGAGTTACAGCAGGAAGATCAGCACATTGATATTATCAAGCATTTTAGTATATTGACAATGCTAAATGTTTGCGATGTTTTATTATATATTTTGATAGTGAAATGTTGATTCAGAATTTGTATAACCCTTATTGAAAATAATTATGCAATAACAACTATTTCCTAGATTTATGTAAATAACTAGATGTGATCTGTAAAGAACGGTATTTTATATATTCCTTTATATTATACTCCGGTTCACTGTACAGTCGTAAAAATGTGTTGTCGCAAAATTGTTTATAATGTTGAAAATTAACGTGAAACCAAGTTGGAAGTTGGAAGTTCCAACAGCCTGTCATTCGGTACTGTGCAAGTATAGGTGATAAGATTTAAAAGGGCATAGCCGATTAAGATGGTCAAAACAATTGGAACCGCAAAAAGATTCCATTTCAAACAGTATTGATTTCTTGATTTTCTGGAAATGACAGACGTAGAGTTCAAAATTCTTTTCACGGAATCTTACCAATTTTCACAAGCAATTTCATATCTGGCGGAAATCGTAGACGAACACAATAATATAAATATTCATTGCCTAATCAATGTTACTTCAATATTTTTAAAACATTAAAAAAATATTGTTAAAATCACATGAATAAATAATATAAGAAATTGAAAAAATAAAGATGATGTATGGGAAAAAACATTTACCACCGACGGGATAAGAACCCCAGCGTATCCGCTCCTTAGTTCGACACACGTCCGGCGATGTTACAAAACTTTACGAACATTCTGGTATATATCACACAAAATACAATTTATTCTTTCTCTAAAATCACATTTCTTAGGTCAAAGAATTACTTGTTTCAATTTAATAATGCTAAAAATTACTTAATATATAGCTGCGATAAAACCAACAAGTGTAACTTTCCTCCTAATAGCAAAAACGTCGAAAAAATTCGGTTTTTATTGTTTTTTGACGATGATGTCCCACAACAAAAAATCTAAAAAAAATTGACGACACTGCCTGTTATAGTACTTTAACAAGGAACTAAACAGTAGAATAGCATTTTTCCGATTTTTTGGAGGTTTTTCATTTTTTTTACGACCACAGTTTGTAACAAAAAAATCAGAAAGTTTAAACTTTCATACGTGCGCGATTCTCCATCCGTTTACATTGTATGTCGTCTGTCGTCGCTGGGTCTTTGAAGCTCGGCACTCGGCAAAAGTTATTCGAGCATTTATTTGAAGCCTTCGAATAAATGATACAGATGAAAGATGAAAAAATTTCTCGTAGTTTGAATAAATCAAATAATACTGCCACCAAATAGCTTTATATGGATAAGATCCGTCGAAAGTTAGTTTCATTACATAACACTTTTATTTCGTTACTACCTTTACTTGAATAATTGCAGTCCAGCATTAGAAGTGGTATTATCGGTTAAATAAGTAAAAAAAAATAATTTTCTGTGTTTGTTACTACGGATCACAATAAGAACGATTGAATTTTGTCATTACTTGAATATTGTATTTATTCTTTTTTTTTTTATTCTATAACTATTACAGAATATATTTTGTTGAATAATCATTATTTTATAAATATCGCAATAAGTTCCAAATTAATTAATTTCACCTATAAACTATCGATTATAAAAGAATGATTACAATGGTGAATAATATGGAAAATAAGAAGGCAATAATAGTGTAATGAAATTATACAATAAAAAATAATTATTCTCATTCTACGCATTATCCGTTTATTTATTGCCTATGTCACTGACGTTTCTTCCGTAATTCACGAGCAAATGTTCTATTTAGGTAGCGAGCGCGGCATGTTTAGCGATGTTGGTATTTGAGATCAGTGATAGTTCCACTTTCTTAGTTGCACAACCGACGAGAGTATCTCGACATTGGGGCCGTTACCGACCGATCCCAGCACCCACCTGGCACTAGGCCTGCAGCCAAGCTCGCATATGCGAGCCGAGCTCGGGTCCAGTCGAGCCGGGACTCGCTTTTCGAGTCGAGTCGAGTACTCGCACGATGCGAGCTGCTCGCAACGAAGCGAACGGCTCGAAATAAAATCAGGCGTAAAATGACATGATGCGAGTTACAGCAGGAAGATCAGCACATTGATATTATCAAGCATTTTAGTATATTGACAATGCTAAATGTTTGCGATGTTTTATTATATATTTTGATAGTGAAATGTTGATTCAGAATTTGTATAACCCTTATTGAAAATAATTATGCAATAACAACTATTTAGATTTATGTAAATAACTAGATGTGATCTGTAAAGAACGGTATTTTATATATTCCTTTATATTATACTCCGGTTCACTGTACAGTCGTAAAAATGTGTTGTCGCAAAATTGTTTATAATGTTGAAAATTAACGTGAAACCAAGTTGGAAGTTGGAAGTTCCAACAGCCTGTCATTCGGTACTGTGCAAGTATAGGTGATAAGATTTAAAAGGGCATAGCCGATTAAGATGGTCAAAACAATTGGAACCGCAAAAAGATTCCATTTCAAACAGTATTGATTTCTTGATTTTCTGGAAATGACAGACGTAGATTTCAAAATTCTTTTCACGGAATCTTACCAATTTTCACAAGCAATTTCATATCTGGCGGAAATCGTAGACGAACACAATAATATAAATATTCATTGCCTAATCAATGTTACTTCAATATTTTTAAAACATTAAAAAAATATTGTTAAAATCACATGAATAAATAATATAAGAAATTGAAAAAATAAAGATGATGTATGGGAAAAAACATTTACCACCGACGGGATAAGAACCCCAGCGTATCCGCTCCTTAGTTCGACACACGTCCGGCGATGTTACAAAACTTTACGAACATTCTGGTATATATCACACAAAATACAATTTATTCTTTCTCTTAAATCACATTTCTTAGGTCAAAGAATTACTTGTTTCAATTTAATAATGCTAAAAATTACTTAATATATAGCTGCGATAAAACCAACAAGTGTAACTTTCCTCCTAATAGCAAAAACGTCGAAAAAATTCGGTTTTTATTGTTTTTTGACGATGATGTCCCACAACAAAAAATCTAAAAAAAATTGACGACACTGCCTGTTATAGTACTTTAACAAGGAACTAAACAGTAGAATAGCATGTTTTCAAATTTTTGAGAAATCTGCATTTTTCCGATTTTTTGGAGGTTTTTCATTTTTTTTACGACCACAGTTTGTAACAAAAAAATCAGAAAGTTTAAACTTTCATACGTGCGCGATTCTCCATCCGTTTACATTGTATGTCGTCTGTCGTCGCTGGGTCTTTGAAGCTCGGCACTCGGCAAAAGTTATTCGAGCATTTATTTGAAGCCTTCGAATAAATGATACAGATGAAAGATGAAAAAATTTCTCGTAGTTTGAATAAATCAAATAATACTGCCACCAAATAGCTTTATATGGATAAGATCCGTCGAAAGTTAGTTTCATTACATAACACTTTTATTTCGTTACTACCTTTACTTGAATAATTGCAGTCCAGCATTAGAAGTGGTATTATCGGTTAAATAAGTAAAAAAAAATAATTTTCTGTGTTTGTTACTACGGATCACAATAAGAACGATTGAATTTTGTCATTACTTGAATATTGTATTTATTCTTTTTTTTTTTATTCTATAACTATTACAGAATATATTTTGTTGAATAATCATTATTTTATAAATATCGCAATAAGTTCCAAATTAATTAATTTCACCTATAAACTATCGATTATAAAACAATGATTACAATGGTGCACAATATGGAAAATAAGAAGGCAATAATAGTGTAATGAAATTATACAATAAAAAATAATTATTCTCATTCTACGCATTATCCGTTTATTTATTGCCTATGTCACTGACGTTTCTTCCGTAATTCACGAGCAAATGTTCTATTTAGGTAGCGAGCGCGGCATGTTTAGCGATGTTGGTATTTGAGATCAGTGATAGTTCCACTTTCTTAGTTCCACAACCGACGAGAGTATCTCGACATTGGGGCCGTTACCGACCGATCCCAGCACCCACCTGGCACTAGGCCTGCAGCCAAGCTCGCACATGCGAGCCGAGCTCGGGTCCAGTCGAGCCGGGACTCGCTTTTCGAGTCGAGTCGAGTACTCGCACGATGCGAGCTGCTCGCAACGAAGCGAACGGCTCGAAATAAAATCAGGCGTAAAATGACATGATGCGAGTTACAGCAGGAAGATCAGCACATTGATATTATCAAGCATTTTAGTATATTGACAATGCTAAATGTTTGCGATGTTTTATTATATATTTTGATAGTGAAATGTTGATTCAGAATTTGTATAACCCTTATTGAAAATAATTATGCAATAACAACTATTTAGATTTATGTAAATAACTAGATGTGATCTGTAAAGAACGGTATTTTATATATTCCTTTACATTATACTCCGGTTCACTGTACAGTCGTAAAAATGTGTTGTCGCAAAATTGTTTATAATGTTGAAAATTAACGTGAAACCAAGTTGGAAGTTGGAAGTTCCAACAGCCTGTCATTCGGTACTGTGCAAGTATACGTGATAAGATTTAAAAGGGCATAGCCGATTAAGATGGTCAAAACAATTGGAACCGCAAAAAGATTCCATTTCAAACAGTATTGATTTCTTGATTTTCTGGAAATGACAGACGTAGATTTCAAAATTCTTTTCACGGAATCTTACCAATTTTCACAAGCAATTTCATATCTGGCGGAAATCGTAGACGAACACAATAATATAAATATTCATTGCCTAATCAATGTTACTTCAATATTTTTAAAACATTAAAAAAATATTGTTAAAATCACATGAATAAATAATATAAGAAATTGAAAAAATAAAGATGATGTATGGGAAAAAACATTTACCACCGACGGGATAAGAACCCCAGCGTATCCGCTCCTTAGTTCGACACACGTCCGGCGATGTTACAAAACTTTACGAACATTCTGGTATATATCACACAAAATACAATTTATTCTTTCTCTTAAATCACATTTCTTAGGTCAAAGAATTACTTGTTTCAATTTAATAATGCTAAAAATTACTTAATATATAGCTGCGATAAAACCAACAAGTGTAACTTTCCTCCTAATAGCAAAAACGTCGAAAAAATTCGGTTTTTATTGTTTTTTGACGATGATGTCCCACAACAAAAAATCTAAAAAAAATTGACGACACTGCCTGTTATAGTACTTTAACAAGGAACTAAACAGTAGAATAGCATGTTTTCAAATTTTTGAGAAATCTGCATTTTTCCGATTTTTTGGAGGTTTTTCATTTTTTTTTACGACCACAGTTTGTAACAAAAAAATCTGAAAGTTTAAACTTTCATACGTGCGCGATTCTCCATCCGTTTACATTGTATGTCGTCTGTCGTCGCTGGGTCTTTGAAGCTCGGCACTCGGCAAAAGTTATTCGAGCATTTATTTGAAGCCTTCGAATAAATGATACAGATGAAAGATGAAAAAATTTCTCGTAGTTTGAATAAATCAAATAATACTGCCACCAAATAGCTTTATATGGATAAGATCCGTCGAAAGTTAGTTTCATTACATAACACTTTTATTTCGTTACTACCTTTACTTGAATAATTGCAGTCCAGCATTAGAAGTGGTATTATCGGTTAAATAAGTAAAAAAATAATTTTCTGTGTTTGTTACTACGGATCACAATAAGAACGATTGAATTTTGTCATTACTTGAATATTGTATTTATTCTTTTTTTTTTTATTCTATACTATTACAGAATATATTTTGTTGAATAATCATTATTTTATAAATATCGCAATAAGTTCCAAATTAATTAATTTCACCTATAAACTATCGATTATAAAACAATGATTACAATGGTGAATAATATGGAAAATAAGAAGGCAATAATAGTGTAATGAAATTATACAATAAAAAATAATTATTCTCATTCTACGCATTATCCGTTTATTTATTGCCTATGTCACTGACGTTTCTTCCGTAATTCACGAGCAAATGTTCTATTTAGGTAGCGAGCGCGGCATGTTTAGCGATGTTGGTATTTGAGATCAGTGATAGTTCCACTTTCTTAGTTCCACCACCGACGAGAGTATCTCGACATTGGGGCCGTTACCGACCGATCCCAGCACCCACCTGGCACTAGGCCTGCAGCCACGCTCGCATATGCGAGCCGAGCTCGGGTCCAGTCGAGCCGGGACTCGCTTTTCGAGTCGAGTCGAGTACTCGCACGATGCGAGCTGCTCGCAACGAAGCGAACGGCTCGAAATAAAATCAGGCGTAAAATGACATGATGCGAGTTACAGCAGGAAGATCAGCACATTGATATTATCAAGCATTTTAGTATATTGACAATGCTAAATGTTTGCGATGTTTTATTATATATTTTGATAGTGAAATGTTGATTCAGAATTTGTATAACCCTTATTGAAAATAATTATGCAATAACAACTATTTCCTAGATTTATGTAAATAACTAGATGTGATCTGTAAAGAACGGTATTTTATATATTCCTTTATATTATACTCCGGTTCACTGTACAGTCGTAAAAATGTGTTGTCGCAAAATTGTTTATAATGTTGAAAATTAACGTGAAACCAAGTTGGAAGTTGGAAGTTCCAACAGCCTGTCATTCGGTACTGTGCAAGTATAGGTGATAAGATTTAAAAGGGCATAGCCGATTAAGATGGTCAAAACAATTGGAACCGCAAAAAGATTCCATTTCAAACAGTATTGATTTCTTGATTTTCTGGAAATGACAGACGTAGAGTTCAAAATTCTTTTCACGGAATCTTACCAATTTTCACAAGCAATTTCATATCTGGCGGAAATCGTAGACGAACACAATAATATAAATATTCATTGCCTAATCAATGTTACTTCAATATTTTTAAAACATTAAAAAAATATTGTTAAAATCACATGAATAAATAATATAAGAAATTGAAAAAATAAAGATGATGTATGGGAAAAAACATTTACCACCGACGGGATAAGAACCCCAGCGTATCCGCTCCTTAGTTCGACACACGTCCGGCGATGTTACAAAACTTTACGAACATTCTGGTATATATCACACAAAATACAATTTATTCTTTCTCTTAAATCACATTTCTTAGGTCAAAGAATTACTTGTTTCAATTTAATAATGCTAAAAATTACTTAATATATAGCTGCGATAAAACCAACAAGTGTAACTTTCCTCCTAATAGCAAAAACGTCGAAAAAATTCGGTTTTTATTGTTTTTTGACGATGATGTCCCACAACAAAAAATCTAAAAAAAATTGACGACACTGCCTGTTATAGTACTTTAACAAGGAACTAAACAGTAGAATAGCATGTTTTCAAATTTTTGAGAAATCTGCATTTTTCCGATTTTTTGGAGGTTTTTCATTTTTTTTTACGACCACAGTTTGTAACAAAAAAATCTGAAAGTTTAAACTTTCATACGTGCGCGATTCTCCATCCGTTTACATTGTATGTCGTCTGTCGTCGCTGGGTCTTTGAAGCTCGGCACTCGGCAAAAGTTATTCGAGCATTTATTTGAAGCCTTCGAATAAATGATACAGATGAAAGATGAAAAAATTTCTCGTAGTTTGAATAAATCCGCTTCGAATAAAAAAAAGTATCTTTATTCGTCGGATAAATTCTCGTCGAATAAAATTATTTATTCGATACTCGTCGAATAAGGATACCTTTTTTATTCGAACCTTCGAATAACGAATAAAGATGAAGTATCTTTTATTCGAATCGTTATTTAAATAATTTTTATCTAATAATGCCCAACTCTGGGCACACCAGAATGACTGGCATTCAAAAGGAGAGAATATCCGTCTACGACACATATAATGTTGCACGGAGAAGCGGACAGCGAAACTAGAGAAGCGTCCTTCCCGAGGAGTGGGCCACACATTGTCGGCTATATCGGTGTGAGACCAGAAGACCACTACTAATCCAAGCACAAAGCTTCTTTATTTTTCGTTATTTTTTTTTTTAACTTTTACCAACATATTCGTGACATTTTTCTGATTAAAATGAAACTTAATATGATATAATTCCGATGATAATTACTTGTGTAATGAACGATTGATGTTTCGGACGCGAAGAAGGACAGCGTATGGGAAAGAAAGAGCCGCGGAGAGTCGAAGCGTTCGGAAAAGATGAAAGACTGGCGTGAGCTCAGGCCTTTAAATAAAAAAATAAACTTTTTCATTATTAATTATTTTTCTATCGGACTTTCACCAACATACTCGTGGCATTTTTCTAAGGAAAACGGTACCAAATATGACAAAATTCCGATGATATTTACTTGTGTAATGAACGACGGAAGTTTCGGACGCAAAGAAGGACAGCATATGAAAAGAAAGAGACGCGGCGAGTCCTTCCCGTCTCGAGTTCGACAGCTTGGTTTTCGCCGCGGACAAATAGATGTGGTTACTAATGTATATGTATTGACAATTACTCACAGAAAGTTAAATTTAACAATACAATTAATGATTATACATAAAGTTTATTGCTGATAAAATATAAAGAATATTAAATGTAAAGAAACAATTCTATAAGGTATAAAAAATAGCAATCAATACAATTATAATTAAAACTTAAAATGACAGACACTTTTCAAAACTTTTATCTCTACCTCTATGTTAGGGATACAGAAGCTGAAAATTTCATCGAAATCGGTTGACGGAGAAAAAAACAACGTGCATTGCAAGATATAAGAATCTGTGTATCTGTGTGTCTGTACAAATAGCAATAATACTGCCACCAAATAGCTTTATATGGATAAGATCCGTCGAAAGTTAGTTTCATTACATAACACTTTTATTTCGTTACTACCTTTACTTGAATAATTGCAGTCCAGCATTAGAAGTGGTATTATCGGTTAAATAAGTAAAAAAAAATAATTTTCTGTGTTTGTTACTACGGATCACAATAAGAACGATTGAATTTTGTCATTACTTGAATATTGTATTTATTCTTTTTTTTTTTATTCTATAACTATTACAGAATATATTTTGTTGAATAATCATTATTTTATAAATATCGCAATAAGTTCCAAATTAATTAATTTCACCTATAAACTATCGATTATAAAATAATGATTACAATGGTGAATAATATGGAAAATAAGAAGGCAATAATAGTGTAATGAAATTATACAATAAAAAATAATTATTCTCATTCTACGCATTATCCGTTTATTTATTGCCTATGTCACTGACGTTTCTTCCGTAATTCACGAGCAAATGTTCTATTTAGGTAGCGAGCGCGGCATGTTTAGCGATGTTGGTATTTGAGATCAGTGATAGTTCCACTTTCTTAGTTGCACAACCGACGAGAGTATCTCGACATTGGGGCCGTTACCGACCGATCCCAGCACCCACCTGGCACTAGGCCTGCAGCCAAGCTCGCATATGCGAGCCGAGCTCGGGTCCAGTCGAGCCGGGACTCGCTTTTCGAGTCGAGTCGAGTACTCGCACGATGCGAGCTGCTCGCAACGAAGCGAACGGCTCGAAATAAAATCAGGCGTAAAATGACATGATGCGAGTTACAGCAGGAAGATCAGCACATTGATATTATCAAGCATTTTAGTATATTGACAATGCTAAATGTTTGCGATGTTTTATTATATATTTTGATAGTGAAATGTTGATTCAGAATTTGTATAACCCTTATTGAAAATAATTATGCAATAACAACTATTTAGATTTATGTAAATAACTAGATGTGATCTGTAAAGAACGGTATTTTATATATTCCTTTATATTATACTCCGGTTCACTGTACAGTCGTAAAAATGTGTTGTCGCAAAATTGTTTATAATGTTGAAAATTAACGTGAAACCAAGTTGGAAGTTGGAAGTTCCAACAGCCTGTCATTCGGTACTGTGCAAGTATAGGTGATAAGATTTAAAAGGGCATAGCCGATTAAGATGGTCAAAACAATTGGAACCGCAAAAAGATTCCATTTCAAACAGTATTGATTTCTTGATTTTCTGGAAATGACAGACGTAGATTTCAAAATTCTTTTCACGGAATCTTACCAATTTTCACAAGCAATTTCATATCTGGCGGAAATCGTAGACGAACACAATAATATAAATATTCATTGCCTAATCAATGTTACTTCAATATTTTTAAAACATTAAAAAAATATTGTTAAAATCACATGAATAAATAATATAAGAAATTGAAAAAATAAAGATGATGTATGGGAAAAAACATTTACCACCGACGGGATAAGAACCCCAGCGTATCCGCTCCTTAGTTCGACACACGTCCGGCGATGTTACAAAACTTTACGAACATTCTGGTATATATCACACAAAATACAATTTATTCTTTCTCTTAAATCACATTTCTTAGGTCAAAGAATTACTTGTTTCAATTTAATAATGCTAAAAATTACTTAATATATAGCTGCGATAAAACCAACAAGTGTAACTTTCCTCCTAATAGCAAAAACGTCGAAAAAATTCGGTTTTTATTGTTTTTTGACGATGATGTCCCACAACAAAAAATCTAAAAAAAATTGACGACACTGCCTGTTATAGTACTTTAACAAGGAACTAAACAGTAGAATAGCATGTTTTCAAATTTTTGAGAAATCTGCATTTTTCCGATTTTTTGGAGGTTTTTCATTTTTTTTACGACCACAGTTTGTAACAAAAAAATCTGAAAGTTTAAACTTTCATACGTGCGCGATTCTCCATCCGTTTACATTGTATGTCGTCTGTCGTCGCTGGGTCTTTGAAGCTCGGCACTCGGCAAAAGTTATTCGAGCATTTATTTGAAGCCTTCGGATAAAAGATACAGATGAAAGATGAAAAAATTTCTCGTAGTTTGAATAAATCCGCTTCGAATAAAAAAAAGTATCTTTATTCGTCGGATAAATTCTCGTCGAATAAAATTATTTATTCGATACTCGTCGAATAAAGATACCTTTTTCATTCGAACCTTCGAATAACGAATAAAGATGAAGTATCTTTTATTCGAATCGTTATTTAAATAATTTTTATCTAATAATGCCCAACTCTGGGCACACCAAAATGACTGGCATTCGAAAGGAGAGAATATCCGTCTACGATATAATGTTGCACGGAGAAGCGGACAGCGAAACTAGAGAAGCGTCCTCCCCGAGGAGTGGGCCTCACATTGTCGGCTATATCGGTGTGAGACCAGAAGACCACTACTAATCCAATCACAAAGCTTCTTTATTTTTCGTTATTTTTTTTTTTAACTTTTACCAACATATTCGTGACATTTTTCTGATTAAAATGAAACTTAATATGATATAATTCCGATGATAATTACTTGTGTAATGAACGATTGATGTTTCGGACGCGAAGAAGGACAGCGTATGGGAAAGAAAGAGCCGCGGAGAGTCGAAGCGTTCGGAAAAGATGAAAGACTGGCGTGAGCTCAGGCCTTTAAATAAAAAAATAAACTTTTTCATTATTAATTATTTTTCTATCGGACTTTCACCAACATACTCGTGGCATTTTTCTAAGGAAAACGGTACCAAATATGACAAAATTCCGATGATATTTACTTGTGTAATGAACGACGGAAGTTTCGGACGCAAAGAAGGACAGCATATGAAAAGAAAGAGACGCGGCGAGTCCTTCCCGTCTCGAGTTCGACAGCTTGGTTTTCGCCGCGGACAAATAGATGTGGTTACTAATGTATATGTATTGACAATTACTCACAGAAAGTTAAATTTAACAATACAATTAATGATTATACATAAAGTTTATTGCTGATAAAATATAAAGAATATTAAATGTAAAGAAACAATTCTATAAGGTATAAAAAATAGCAATCAATACAATTATAATTAAAACTTAAAATGACAGACACTTTTCAAAACTTTTATCTCTACCTCTATGTTAGGGATACAGAAGCTGAAAATTTCATCGAAATCGGTTGACGGAGAAAAAAACAACGTGCATTGCAAGATATAAGAATCTGTGTATCTGTGTGTCTGTACAAATAGCAATAATACTGCCACCAAATAGCTTTATATGGATAAGATCCGTCGAAAGTTAGTTTCATTACATAACACTTTTATTTCGTTACTACCTTTACTTGAATAATTGCAGTCCAGCATTAGAAGTGGTATTATCGGTTAAATAAGTAAAAAAAAATAATTTTCTGTGTTTGTTACTACGGATCACAATAAGAACGATTGAATTTTGTCATTACTTGAATATTGTATTTATTCTTTTTTTTTTTATTCTATAACTATTACAGAATATATTTTGTTGAATAATCATTATTTTATAAATATCGCAATAAGTTCCAAATTAATTAATTTCACCTATAAACTATCGATTATAAAATAATGATTACAATGGTGAATAATATGGAAAATAAGAAGGCAATAATAGTGTAATGAAATTATACAATAAAAAATAATTATTCTCATTCTACGCATTATCCGTTTATTTATTGCCTATGTCACTGACGTTTCTTCCGTAATTCACGAGCAAATGTTCTATTTAGGTAGCGAGCGCGGCATGTTTAGCGATGTTGGTATTTGAGATCAGTGATAGTTCCACTTTCTTAGTTCCACAACCGACGAGAGTATCTCGACATTGGGGCCGTTACCGACCGATCCCAGCACCCACCTGGCACTAGGCCTGCAGCCAAGCTCGCATATGCGAGCCGAGCTCGGGTCCAGTCGAGCCGGGACTCGCTTTTCGAGTCGAGTCGAGTACTCGCACGATGCGAGCTGCTCGCAACGAAGCGAACGGCTCAAAATAAAATCAGGCGTAAAA
The DNA here is from genome assembly GCF_050948215.1 of Halictus rubicundus. Classification (NCBI taxonomy): domain Eukaryota; kingdom Metazoa; phylum Arthropoda; class Insecta; order Hymenoptera; family Halictidae; genus Halictus; species Halictus rubicundus. The sequence goes on from NW_027488914.1 coordinate 85,221, forward strand.
TGACATGATGCGAGTTACAGCAGGAAGATCAGCACATTGATATTATCAAGCATTTTAGTATATTGACAATGCTAAATGTTTGCGATGTTTTATTATATATTTTGATAGTGAAATGTTGATTCAGAATTTGTATAACCCTTATTGAAAATAATTATGCAATAACAACTATTTCCTAGATTTATGTAAATAACTAGATGTGATCTGTAAAGAACGGTATTTTATATATTCCTTTATATTATACTCCGGTTCACTGTACAGTCGTAAAAATGTGTTGTCGCAAAATTGTTTATAATGTTGAAAATTAACGTGAAACCAAGTTGGAAGTTGGAAGTTCCAACAGCCTGTCATTCGGTACTGTGCAAGTATAGGTGATAAGATTTAAAAGGGCATAGCCGATTAAGATGGTCAAAACAATTGGAACCGCAAAAAGATTCCATTTCAAACAGTATTGATTTCTTGATTTTCTGGAAATGACAGACGTAGAGTTCAAAATTCTTTTCACGGAATCTTACCAATTTTCACAAGCAATTTCATATCTGGCGGAAATCGTAGACGAACACAATAATATAAATATTCATTGCCTAATCAATGTTACTTCAATATTTTTAAAACATTAAAAAAATATTGTTAAAATCACATGAATAAATAATATAAGAAATTGAAAAAATAAAGATGATGTATGGGAAAAAACATTTACCACCGACGGGATAAGAACCCCAGCGTATCCGCTCCTTAGTTCGACACACGTCCGGCGATGTTACAAAACTTTACGAACATTCTGGTATATATCACACAAAATACAATTTATTCTTTCTCTAAAATCACATTTCTTAGGTCAAAGAATTACTTGTTTCAATTTAATAATGCTAAAAATTACTTAATATATAGCTGCGATAAAACCAACAAGTGTAACTTTCCTCCTAATAGCAAAAACGTCGAAAAAATTCGGTTTTTATTGTTTTTTGACGATGATGTCCCACAACAAAAAATCTAAAAAAAATTGACGACACTGCCTGTTATAGTACTTTAACAAGGAACTAAACAGTAGAATAGCATTTTTCCGATTTTTTGGAGGTTTTTCATTTTTTTTACGACCACAGTTTGTAACAAAAAAATCAGAAAGTTTAAACTTTCATACGTGCGCGATTCTCCATCCGTTTACATTGTATGTCGTCTGTCGTCGCTGGGTCTTTGAAGCTCGGCACTCGGCAAAAGTTATTCGAGCATTTATTTGAAGCCTTCGAATAAATGATACAGATGAAAGATGAAAAAATTTCTCGTAGTTTGAATAAATCAAATAATACTGCCACCAAATAGCTTTATATGGATAAGATCCGTCGAAAGTTAGTTTCATTACATAACACTTTTATTTCGTTACTACCTTTACTTGAATAATTGCAGTCCAGCATTAGAAGTGGTATTATCGGTTAAATAAGTAAAAAAAAATAATTTTCTGTGTTTGTTACTACGGATCACAATAAGAACGATTGAATTTTGTCATTACTTGAATATTGTATTTATTCTTTTTTTTTTCATTCTATAACTATTACAGAATATATTTTGTTGAATAATCATTATTTTATAAATATCGCAATAAGTTCCAAATTAATTAATTACACCTATAAACTATCGATTATAAAACAATGATTACAATGGTGAATAATATGGAAAATAAGAAGGCAATAATAGTGTAATGAAATTATACAATAAAAAATAATTATTTTCATTCTACGCATTATCCGTTTATTTATTGCCTATGTCACTGACGTTTCTTCCGTAATTCACGAGCAAATGTTCTATTTAGGTAGCGAGCGCGGCATGTTTAGCGATGTTGGTATTTGAGATCAGTGATAGTTCCACTTTCTTAGTTCCACAACCGACGAGAGTATCTCGACATTGGGGCCGTTACCGACCGATCCCAGCACCCACCTGGCACTAGGCCTGCAGCCAAGCTCGCATATGCGAGCCGAGCTCGGGTCCAGTCGAGCCGGGACTCGCTTTTCGAGTCGAGTCGAGTACTCGCACGATGCGAGCTGCTCGCAACGAAGCGAACGGCTCGAAATAAAATCAGGCGTAAAATGACATGATGCGAGTTACAGCAGGAAGATCAGCACATTGATATTATCAAGCATTTTAGTATATTGACAATGCTAAATGTTTGCGATGTTTTATTATATATTTTGATAGTGAAATGTTGATTCAGAATTTGTATAACCCTTATTGAAAATAATTATGCAATAACAACTATTTCCTAGATTTATGTAAATAACTAGATGTGATCTGTAAAGAACGGTATTTTATATATTCCTTTATATTATACTCCGGTTCACTGTACAGTCGTAAAAATGTGTTGTCGCAAAATTGTTTATAATGTTGAAAATTAACGTGAAACCAAGTTGGAAGTTGGAAGTTCCAACAGCCTGTCATTCGGTACTGTGCAAGTATAGGTGATAAGATTTAAAAGGGCATAGCCGATTAAGATGGTCAAAACAATTGGAACCGCAAAAAGATTCCATTTCAAACAGTATTGATTTCTTGATTTTCTGGAAATGACAGACGTAGAGTTCAAAATTCTTTTCACGGAATCTTACCAATTTTCACAAGCAATTTCATATCTGGCGGAAATCGTAGACGAACACAATAATATAAATATTCATTGCCTAATCAATGTTACTTCAATATTTTTAAAACATTAAAAAAATATTGTTAAAATCACATGAATAAATAATATAAGAAATTGAAAAAATAAAGATGATGTATGGGAAAAAACATTTACCACCGACGGGATAAGAACCCCAGCGTATCCGCTCCTTAGTTCGACACACGTCCGGCGATGTTACAAAACTTTACGAACATTCTGGTATATATCACACAAAATACAATTTATTCTTTCTCTTAAATCACATTTCTTAGGTCAAAGAATTACTTGTTTCAATTTAATAATGCTAAAAATTACTTAATATATAGCTGCGATAAAACCAACAAGTGTAACTTTCCTCCTAATAGCAAAAACGTCGAAAAAATTCGGTTTTTATTGTTTTTTGACGATGATGTCCCACAACAAAAAATCTAAAAAAAATTGACGACACTGCCTGTTATAGTACTTTAACAAGGAACTAAACAGTAGAATAGCATGTTTTCAAATTTTTGAGAAATCTGCATTTTTCCGATTTTTTGGAGGTTTTTCATTTTTTTTACGACCACAGTTTGTAACAAAAAAATCAGAAAGTTTAAACTTTCATACGTGCGCGATTCTCCATCCGTTTACATTGTATGTCGTCTGTCGTCGCTGGGTCTTTGAAGCTCGGCACTCGGCAAAAGTTATTCGAGCATTTATTTGAAGCCTTCGAATAAATGATACAGATGAAAGATGAAAAAATTTCTCGTAGTTTGAATAAATCAAATAATACTGCCACCAAATAGCTTTATATGGATAAGATCCGTCGAAAGTTAGTTTCATTACATAACACTTTTATTTCGTTACTACCTTTACTTGAATAATTGCAGTCCAGCATTAGAAGTGGTATTATCGGTTAAATAAGTAAAAAAATAATTTTCTGTGTTTGTTACTACGGATCACAATAAGAACGATTGAATTTTGTCATTACTTGAATATTGTATTTATTCTTTTTTTTTTTATTCTATAACTATTACAGAATATATTTTGTTGAATAATCATTATTTTATAAATATCGCAATAAGTTCCAAATTAATTAATTTCACCTATAAACTATCGATTATAAAACAATGATTACAATGGTGAATAATATGGAAAATAAGAAGGCAATAATAGTGTAATGAAATTATACAATAAAAAATAATTATTCTCATTCTACGCATTATCCGTTTATTTATTGCCTATGTCACTGACGTTTCTTCCGTAATTCACGAGCAAATGTTCTATTTAGGTAGCGAGCGCGGCATGTTTAGCGATGTTGGTATTTGAGATCAGTGATAGTTCCACTTTCTTAGTTCCACAACCGACGAGAGTATCTCGACATTGGGGCCGTTACCGACCGATCCCAGCACCCACCTGGCACTAGGCCTGCAGCCACGCTCGCATATGCGAGCCGAGCTCGGGTCCAGTCGAGCCGGGACTCGCTTTTCGAGTCGAGTCGAGTACTCGCACGATGCGAGCTGCTCGCAACGAAGCGAACGGCTCGAAATAAAATCAGGCGTAAAATGACATGATGCGAGTTACAGCAGGAAGATCAGCACATTGATATTATCAAGCATTTTAGTATATTGACAATGCTAAATGTTTGCGATGTTTTATTATATATTTTGATAGTGAAATGTTGATTCAGAATTTGTATAACCCTTATTGAAAATAATTATGCAATAACAACTATTTCCTAGATTTATGTAAATAACTAGATGTGATCTGTAAAGAACGGTATTTTATATATTCCTTTATATTATACTCCGGTTCACTGTACAGTCGTAAAAATGTGTTGTCGCAAAATTGTTTATAATGTTGAAAATTAACGTGAAACCAAGTTGGAAGTTGGAAGTTCCAACAGCCTGTCATTCGGTACTGTGCAAGTATAGGTGATAAGATTTAAAAGGGCATAGCCGATTAAGATGGTCAAAACAATTGGAACCGCAAAAAGATTCCATTTCAAACAGTATTGATTTCTTGATTTTCTGGAAATGACAGACGTAGAGTTCAAAATTCTTTTCACGGAATCTTACCAATTTTCACAAGCAATTTCATATCTGGCGGAAATCGTAGACGAACACAATAATATAAATATTCATTGCCTAATCAATGTTACTTCAATATTTTTAAAACATTAAAAAAATATTGTTAAAATCACATGAATAAATAATATAAGAAATTGAAAAAATAAAGATGATGTATGGGAAAAAACATTTACCACCGACGGGATAAGAACCCCAGCGTATCCGCTCCTTAGTTCGACACATGTCCGGCGATGTTACAAAACTTTACGAACATTCTGGTATATATCACACAAAATACAATTTATTCTTTCTCTTAAATCACATTTCTTAGGTCAAAGAATTACTTGTTTCAATTTAATAATGCTAAAAATTACTTAATATATAGCTGCGATAAAACCAACAAGTGTAACTTTCCTCCTAATAGCAAAAACGTCGAAAAAATTCGGTTTTTATTGTTTTTTGACGATGATGTCCCACAACAAAAAATCTAAAAAAAATTGACGACACTGCCTGTTATAGTACTTTAACAAGGAACTAAACAGTAGAATAGCATGTTTTCAAATTTTTGAGAAATCTGCATTTTTCCGATTTTTTGGAGGTTTTTCATTTTTTGTTTACGACCACAGTTTGTAACAAAAAAATCTGAAAAAATTATCAAAAATCAGCCTTAGAATCCAAAATATGTCACATTTTTTTCAGAATTTTAGAAAGCATCAGAGTGCGGGAAATACGCGGAGAAGCGCGAAATCTAATTTACCCTGTAACTAACCTCATGGGCAAGATAGGGGGTTGAAATTTTACTCAGAGGGGTTTTTCCTCTAAGGGCAGTTTTGACCATAAATCGGCTAGGCCCTTTTAAAAGGATCTGATGTCTACGTTCAACACTCGTCATACTTTCTGTTTAGTTAATATTTTAATCTAAATCTTTTTTCAATTTGCAATTGTTGGCTCTTCTCCATGGATAACAGTCGATCTTTTATACGATGGTCCAAAATCATGCTAACTACCAAATAATTCGTAGTGGCAGCAAAGTTAAATCTACTTCCTAGCTCGACAATTAACGCAATTATATAACGCAATTTTTCCTGCGTTTTCATTACATGTCATCTAGTAAATTAATCTATCTAGCTTGGCAGAACAGCTGAAGTCGTTTGGTCGATTTATAAAAAAAGTTATTCTGATTTAAAGTGTCTGCCATCAATTATGAGACTGACTGCATAATGTATAACGAGAAGCGGCCGCACGTTTCTCGCTAAGCAACCTGCGCTATCTCCATGTTTATAATTGTGCAGTGTGAAAATGGTTTACTGCCTTTTTGGTTCGTTATCTCGGCCATTTCTTCTAAAAAGTGTACTTCCGTACAATGGGACAGTAGGGCTCTCATCAGCGAGCTAAGGTTTATGACCGGCTCTCGCCTGCACTCGCCCACTTAGGTCACCCGCTCTGAGTATTTAATCTACCGGCACGCGTATGCGTTTTGCTCTTCCCTCCCCATCGAGCCACTAGCTTAGTTATTCATTATCGAAAAATATAAAAGTCTAAGACAATCTATTCTCAGGTTAGTTAGCTCAGATTCTGTCAAACAGTTTTTCTCAGCTTACCAGAATTCAGTCTTTTGACCTTTGGTGCGAGTACCAGTGTGGCGGCCTGTCCAAAGAGCACGCCGAGGAACCGCCAGCATACATTGTAGACGCGGCGGCGACCTCGTATAAATACACATCAATATTATACAATATTGTTTATATACCCATTCCTTTCAAAAACTATTTAACGAAGCTTAACGTTAATTTTTAACATTATAAACAATTTTGCAACAACACATTTTTACGACTGTACACTGAACCCCGGAGTATAATATAAAGGAATATATAAAATACCGTTCTTTACAGATCACACAGCTAGTTATTTACATAAATCTAGGAAATAGTTGTTATTGCATAATTATTTTCAATAAGGGTTATAGAAATTCTGAATCAACATTTCACTATCAAAATATATAATAAAACATCGCAAACATTTAGCATTGTCAATATACTAAAATGCTTGATAATATCGATGTGCTGATCTTCCCGCTGTAACTCGCATCATGTCATTTTACGCCTGATTTTATTTCGAGCAGCTCGCATCGGTGCGGATAGCTCGCATCGTGCGAGTACTCGACTCGACTCGCACAATCGAGCCGAGCTAAGCTCAACCAGAGTTGGGCAAAATATTTATCTAAATAAAAATTTCAAGTAACGAATAAAAGATAAAAAAATTTTTATTTCCTTTTGGTATGTGTTGTGGTTTGGGTGTTCAGTAAAGGATTCACCCAATATAACAATAACCATTTATTAAATAAGCAACAAAAACTCAACGACGTAACAAGGAACAAAGAAAATGAAATAACAATGAAACAAGAACTACGGATAAACGACTATACGAACAACTGACGGCGAATGACGACTTCTCACAACGACTGACTGACTTGAACTGACTGACTGACTGACCCTGTCATCCGTCAGAATCCGCGCTTATATCCTCCAGGAATTTCCTTCGAACAAGAAAACTTCTGGAGTGGGGATGTCGCTTCCTGTACGTGCCCCTTGGAGAAAGTTCGTGTCCTTGCACCGAACATCCGTGTCCTGGCGAAAGTCAAGGGTTGGCGGCCAAATGTGCACGCCAAGGAAAAACCCCGAACCTGGTCGCCAAATGTGCACCCCAGGTAGGAACAGACTTCCGGCGACTAAGTGTGCGCTCGGGAAGAGCTTGGGCCTGGCGACCAAGTGCGTCCAAGGTCCCAGCCCGCAGACGACGCTCCTACCTGGGTCCGATCAACCCTTCTCCAAGGGGTCCGCCACATTACTTGAATATTGTATTTATTCTTTTTTTTTATTCTATAACTATTACAGAATATATTTTGTTGAATAATCATTATTTTATAAATATCGCAAGAAGTTCCAAATTAATTAATTACACCTATAAATTATCGATTATAAAATAATGATTACAATGGTGAACAATATGGAAAATAAGAAGGCAATAAGAGTGTAATGAAATTATACAATAAAAGATAATTATTTTCATTCTACGCATTATACGTTTATTTATTGCCTCTGTCACTGACGTTTTTTCCATGATTCACGAGCAAATGTTCTTTTAGTTCCACAACCGACGAGAGTATCTCGACATTAGGGCCGTTACCGACCGCTCCCAGCACCCACCTGGCACCCACTTTGAGACTCGCAGTTTAACACGGGGGCTGGCAGTCTTTATATATATATATATATCTCGTGGGTGCACTGATCCACCGACGAGATATATATAAAGACTGACAGCCTTACGGGAGAATGTGTCGCTCGAAAAATACGGTGTTGTCTACCGCTCTCTAGGATAGATTTTGGCTGGAGTAAGAAACAGAAGGCCAACGACGGTATCTCGTCGGTGCAGAAGACCACTAAGGAACTTCTCGTCGCAGAGAAGGTGAATCATCACGGACCCATATCGATTATCAAATGTTACATTCTCCGACAAACGTATTCAAATTAAAAAGATATTTTTTTTTAGTGTTGCTTTTGAAGATCTAAAATATTAAAAGTAAAACTAATATCAAGGACGAAAAATTCGTCAAAATATTTTACGTAAGAAATTATTAAAGCATAATTTTAGGAAAATCAATTTCTACTTCCATATGAGATACCTTAATTTGTAATTTAAAAATATTTCATGAACAAGCATTATTTCCTTACACTTTTTTTTTATAGATAACTGTTCCAAGAATCGATCTGTGGGAACAGAAATATGTTGAAAACCAGAGTAGCGTTTATTTAACGTACTATTCCGAATAGTATAGAGTTTGAGAGAGAATCACGTGGATGAATTAATATAATATAAAATAATATAATTGTAGAAGCAAAGATGGGCAAATTTTTATTGAAATAGACATTTCAAACAGCGAATAAAAGATAAAAAATGATTTGTTACGCGTCAAATAAAAATAATTATGTTATCTCTATTCCGCACGTAATGAATTTATTCGACGAATAAAGATTTTTTTATAAAGACCGACCAACAGCCTACAATGTAAGCAGATGGAGAATCCAACATTATTGGCAATTTATGCTTTTATGTTTTTAATCAGAACAATATTGTTAATACGAATGAGTTGTAGAGCTCATCCCGATCAAAATGAGTCTAAACACGACATCATTTGGACTGTCTTTAATGAGATTGTAATTTTTATCGTAACATTACGTATCAGTGAAACTTGGTCGATTACACCCGAATTTGATCTCATTTTCATCAGGAAAATCCCCTCCATTCGCTCGTCACAATTTCATGAGGATATATTGCACAATCTAAAAGTTTAAACTTTCATTCGTGCGCGATTCTCCATCCGTTTACATTGTATGTCGTCTGTCATCGCTGGGTCTTTGAAGCTCGGCACTCGGCAAAAGTTATTCGAGCATTTATTTGAAGCCTTCGGATAAAAGATACAGATGAAAGATGAAAAAATTTCTCGTAGTTTGAATAAATCCGCTTCGAATAAAAAAAAGTATCTTTATTCGTCGGATAAATTCTCGTCGAATAAAATTATTTATTCGATACTCGTCGAATAAAGATACCTTTTTCATTCGAACCTTCGAATAACGAATAAAGATGAAGTATCTTTTATTCGAATCGTTATTTAAATAATTTTTATCTAATAATGCCCAACTCTGGGCACACCAAAATGACTGGCATTCAAAAGGAGAGAATATCCGTCTACGATATAATGTTGCACGGAGAAGCGGACAGCGAAACTCGAGAAACGTCATCCCCGAGGAGTGGACCACACATTGTCGGCTATATCGGTGTGAGACCAGAAGACCACTACTAATCCAATCACAAAGCTTCTTTATTTTTCGTTATTTTTTTTTTAACTTTTACCAACATATTCGTGACATTTTTCTGATTAAAATGAAACTTAATATGATATAATTCCGATGATAATTACTTGTGTAATGAACGATTGATGTTTCGGACGCGAAGAAGGACAGCGTATGGGAAAGAAAGAGCCGCGGAGAGTCGAAGCGTTCGGAAAAGATGAAAGACTGGCGTGAGCTCAGGCCTTTAAATAAAAAAATAAACTTTTTCATTATTAATTATTTTTCTATCGGACTTTCACCAACATACTCGTGGCATTTTTCTAAGGAAAACGGTACCAAATATGACAAAATTCCGATGATATTTACTTGTGTAATGAACGACGGAAGTTTCGGACGCAAAGAAGGACAGCATATGAAAAGAAAGAGACGCGGCGAGTCCTTCCCGTCTCGAGTTCGACAGCTTGGTTTTCGCCGCGGACAAATAGATGTGGTTACTAATGTATATGTATTGACAATTACTCACAGAAAGTTAAATTTAAACAATACAATTAATGATTATACATAAAGTTTATTGCTGATAAAATATAAAGAATATTAAATGTAAAGAAACAATTCTATAAGGTATAAAAAATAGCAATCAATACAATTATAATTAAAACTTAAAATGACAGACACTTTTCAAAACTTTTATCTCTACCTCTATGTTAGGGATACAGAAGCTGAAAATTTCATCGAAATCGGTTGACGGAGAAAAAAACAACGTGCATTGCAAGATATAAGAATCTGTGTATCTGTGTGTCTGTACAAATAGCAATAATACTGCCACCAAATAGCTTTATATGGATAAGATCCGTCGAAAGTTAGTTTCATTACATAACACTTTTATTTCGTTACTACCTTTACTTGAATAATTGCAGTCCAGCATTAGAAGTGGTATTATCGGTTAAATAAGTAAAAAAATAATTTTCTGTGTTTGTTACTACGGATCACAATAAGAACGATTGAATTTTGTCATTACTTGAATATTGTATTTATTCTTTTTTTTTTTTATTCTATAACTATTACAGAATATATTTTGTTGAATAATCATTATTTTATAAATATCGCAATAAGTTCCAAATTAATTAATTTCACCTATAAACTATCGATTATAAAATAATGATTACAATGGTGAATAATATGGAAAATAAGAAGGCAATAATAGTGTAATGAAATTATACAATAAAAAAATAATTATTCTCATTCTACGCATTATCCGTTTATTTATTGCCTATGTCACTGACGTTTCTTCCGTAATTCACGAGCAAATGTTCTATTTAGGTAGCGAGCGCGGCATGTTTAGCGATGTTGGTATTTGAGATCAGTGATAGTTCCACTTTCTTAGTTCCACAACCGACGAGAGTATCTCGACATTGGGGCCGTTACCGACCGATCCCAGCACCCACCTGGCACTAGGCCTGCAGCCAAGCTCGCATATGCGAGCCGAGCTCGGGTCCAGTCGAGCCGGGACTCGCTTTTCGAGTCGAGTCGAGTACTCGCATGATGCGAGCTGCTCGCAACGAAGCGAACGGCTCGAAATAAAATCAGGCGTAAAATGACATGATGCGAGTTACAGCAGGAAGATCAGCACATTGATATTATCAAGCATTTTAGTATATTGACAATGCTAAATGTTTGCGATGTTTTATTATATATTTTGATAGTGAAATGTTGATTCAGAATTTGTATAACCCTTATTGAAAATAATTATGCAATAACAACTATTTCCTAGATTTATGTAAATAACTAGATGTGATCTGTAAAGAACGGTATTTTATATATTCCTTTATATTATACTCCGGTTCACTGTACAGTCGTAAAAATGTGTTGTCGCAAAATTGTTTATAATGTTGAAAATTAACGTGAAACCAAGTTGGAAGTTGGAAGTTCCAACAGCCTGTCATTCGGTACTGTGCAAGTATAGGTGATAAGATTTAAAAGGGCATAGCCGATTAAGATGGTCAAAACAATTGGAACCGCAAAAAGATTCCATTTCAAACAGTATTGATTTCTTGATTTTCTGGAAATGACAGACGTAGAGTTCAAAATTCTTTTCACGGAATCTTACCAATTTTCACAAGCAATTTCATATCTGGCGGAAATCGTAGACGAACACAATAATATAAATATTCATTGCCTAATCAATGTTACTTCAATATTTTTAAAACATTAAAAAAATATTGTTAAAATCACATGAATAAATAATATAAGAAATTGAAAAAATAAAGATGATGTATGGGAAAAAACATTTACCACCGACGGGATAAGAACCCCAGCGTATCCGCTCCTTAGTTCGACACACGTCCGGCGATGTTACAAAACTTTACGAACATTCTGGTATATATCACACAAAATACAATTTATTCTTTCTCTAAAATCACATTTCTTAGGTCAAAGAATTACTTGTTTCAATTTAATAATGCTAAAAATTACTTAATATATAGCTGCGATAAAACCAACAAGTGTAACTTTCCTCCTAATAGCAAAAACGTCGAAAAAATTCGGTTTTTATTGTTTTTTGACGATGATGTCCCACAACAAAAAATCTAAAAAAAATTGACGACACTGCCTGTTATAGTACTTTAACAAGGAACTAAACAGTAGAATAGCATTTTTCCGATTTTTTGGAGGTTTTTCATTTTTTTTACGACCACAGTTTGTAACAAAAAAATCAGAAAGTTTAAACTTTCATACGTGCGCGATTCTCCATCCGTTTACATTGTATGTCGTCTGTCGTCGCTGGGTCTTTGAAGCTCGGCACTCGGCAAAAGTTATTCGAGCATTTATTTGAAGCCTTCGAATAAATGATACAGATGAAAGATGAAAAAATTTCTCGTAGTTTGAATAAATCAAATAATACTGCCACCAAATAGCTTTATATGGATAAGATCCGTCGAAAGTTAGTTTCATTACATAACACTTTTATTTCGTTACTACCTTTACTTGAATAATTGCAGTCCAGCATTAGAAGTGGTATTATCGGTTAAATAAGTAAAAAAAAATAATTTTCTGTGTTTGTTACTACGGATCACAATAAGAACGATTGAATTTTGTCATTACTTGAATATTGTATTTATTCTTTTTTTTTTCATTCTATAACTATTACAGAATATATTTTGTTGAATAATCATTATTTTATAAATATCGCAATAAGTTCCAAATTAATTAATTACACCTATAAACTATCGATTATAAAACAATGATTACAATGGTGAATAATATGGAAAATAAGAAGGCAATAATAGTGTAATGAAATTATACAATAAAAAATAATTATTCTCATTCTACGCATTATCCGTTTATTTATTGCCTATGTCACTGACGTTTCTTCCGTAATTCACGAGCAAATGTTCTATTTAGGTAGCGAGCGCGGCATGTTTAGCGATGTTGGTATTTGAGATCAGTGATAGTTCCACTTTCTTAGTTCCACCACCGACGAGAGTATCTCGACATTGGGGCCGTTACCGACCGATCCCAGCACCCACCTGGCACTAGGCCTGCAGCCACGCTCGCATATGCGAGCCGAGCTCGGGTCCAGTCGAGCCGGGACTCGCTTTTCGAGTCGAGTCGAGTACTCGCACGATGCGAGCTGCTCGCAACGAAGCGAACGGCTCGAAATAAAATCAGGCGTAAAATGACATGATGCGAGTTACAGCAGGAAGATCAGCACATTGATATTATCAAGCATTTTAGTATATTGACAATGCTAAATGTTTGCGATGTTTTATTATATATTTTGATAGTGAAATGTTGATTCAGAATTTGTATAACCCTTATTGAAAATAATTATGCAATAACAACTGTCACGTTCCCATGCAAGGGAACGCGACGCTCCCGGCTCACGCTTAACGCGTTTAGCGGGAGCTGCCCCCACCACAGAACGTACTCGTCGCGAGGTGGCCACCTGCGAAGGAGCTCGCCACCATACAAACAAAAACACAATCGAAAACAAAACTAAGTAAGAAGATTTCCTAGAAAAATCCAAAAATAGATACAAATATGGAGGAAACGGCCGTATAAATACGAGTGGCAAAGAGCCACTCGCGCTCAGATTCCTCCAGACCCTTCGAAGGTGCGGTCCTTGCCAGCACCTTCCAAAATCCACCAGAAGGTGCGGTCTTCGCCAGCACCTCCTGGCTAACTACATTAATATCACCAATTATTTAAGCACACATACACATTAACACTTCTTTTATAAACACGAACATTCACGCACACACTACACACACATTTGTATATATAAAACAGTTTCTTCTTCTTAATATACATATTTTATTTATCAACTAACAGTTTTCTTTCCTTTTTTTTCCCTATAAGCTCACCTCCTTCTCCCTGCGAAATAAACCCCGAAACTCCGTAATTAAAACGTAACAGATAAAAATTTGGTGACAGCGGTGGGGTTTCGCACATGATACGCGGAGAAGGAAAAGCTTTGGGAAAAAGTTAGAAATTTATATTAAAATGCCTCTTACACGGCAACAAAAACTTACTGAAGGAGAAGTAGAAGTATTGTTGGAGCAACTCCAGAAAAAGGAACAGCTACTAGCTGAACAACAAGAACAATTTAAAGAAACACAGAAAAATTTCGAAGATTTCTTAGAGACGGAAAGAGAGAAAGTTCGATTAGAAGAAGATGATAAAATTAAAATGCTAACACAAACTGTTTTAAATTTACAAACTCAACTCACCGAGAAAAGTAGGCAAGTCAGCTCCCCTCAAGCATCGTTAACACAAAATCACTCTTCCTCACAAAAAATTCAAGATGTCATTCAAGACATACCGACATTTTCGGGAAGTAATATCCCAATCAATAGGTTTTTTCAAGCCTGTCGACGAGCTCGGGATGCTCTCTCACCTTGTCAAGAGCCAGACCTAGTCAAATCAATTAGATTAAAAATTTTTGGCAGAGCCTACTGCATCATAGAAGATGAGGAATTTTCTTCAATCGATAATCTTTTAGATTCTCTTCATACCAAACTACTTCCTCAAAAATCATCATATTTTTACCGTGGTCAATTATCAGATATTTTCAAGGGTCTTAATGAACATATCATAGACTATATCCAGCGTGTCAAAAATTTAAAAAATACAATTGTAGCTTCAGAACGACAGGAAGGTCGCCCAACAGATCCCAAAATAGATGAGTTCGTTCTAGAATATTTTGTTAAGGGCCTCCCGTCCAATATTCAAATATTACTAAAATTCAGAGGTTATAATAACCTTAATGAGGCATATAATCACTCAATAAATATTTTTAATGATTTAGAACAAGAACAAGCTAGATTTAGGCCGTCGACCCTAAATTCAACGGCACCTGCTTTCACGCCGCGAAGACCGGCACCTCATTATAATAATAATAATCTTAATAATAATAATAATAATAATAATGATAAAATGCGGTTCCCTAACTCGCCGAAAAGTTGCAACTACTGCAACCGGCTTGGTCACACTCATACAGAGTGTTTCAAAAACCCTCAAAATCGTCCCTCAACTTCGGGAAACGAAAACAAACCCCCGCCGACGGACGACCGGCGAGGGGGAACAATCGGGCGTCCTACCTTCCCAATCTCCTCCGAACTTACCATATCAGAGGAACCTTCGATTCTGTCGTCGAACTAGACCTCTCACATCCCATAGGACCCTCTAAATTTTTGATAGACACGGGAGCAGAACCGAATTTAATAAAAAAGAGCCAAGTATCTAATCTTCCCTTAAATAAAGCTGTGATCTTGAGACTAAGTGGTATCACGTCGCAAGTAGTGAAAACCCTCGGATCCTTAGGGATCCAAATATTTAACAAAACCCACGAATTTCACGTCGTCCCTAACGACTTCCCTATACCATACTCTGCAATCCTAGGATCAGAGTTTTTAAAAAAGGCTAATGCCACTATCTCGTACCAAGATCACTGCCTCTCGCTCGGCTCAATACGAATTCCCTTTGCCGATCCTCCAAAACATTTAATTCCCCCACGTAGCATCACCACGATCCCCGTTTTTATTAAAAATCCACACGTGAAAGTAGGTTTCATTCCCCGCTTGAAAGTCGGTCCAGGCATCTTCGCAGGAGAATGTGTAGTAAAAAACAATAATGGGCAAGCATTTATTAAAATATTCAACACAAGGGATCAGGAGTTCAATGTGAAAATACCATGGCTGAATCTCGAGGAAATCGACGAAATAGAAAATCCCCCCAAACACAATTATATAATTAACAAAGAAACCCCCCAAAAAATATTGCAAGTCAACACCTCGAGATCAGCAGGAATCTTCTCCCAAATTGACACAAACCACCTGAACGTTGAAGAGAAAGAGCACGTCCAAAAAATAATTTCAAAACATAATGATATTTTTTACTGCGAAGGTGACCAATTAACGGCAACTCAGCTAACCACACATCAAATCCACACCACTGATAATATTCCGGTAAACCATAAACAATATAGATTTCCCCCTATCCACAGAGAAGAAATAAATAAACAAATAACAGAATTATTAGATAAGAAAATAATAGAACCATCATACTCTCCATACAATTCACCTCTGTGGATAGTCCCCAAAAAACCAGATTCTGCTGGAAACAAAAGATGGCGAATGGTCATCGACTTTCGCCATTTAAATGAAAAGACGGTTGGAAACGCATATCCGCTCCCCAATATCACCGAAATATTGGATCAATTGGGAGGAGCTAAATATTTTAGCGTGCTGGACTTGGCTTCTGGCTTTCACCAGATACCAATGGACAAGAACGATGCTCAAAAGACCGCCTTTTCATCCCCGCATGGCCATTTTCAATTCCTTCGTATGCCGTTTGGTCTAAAAAATGCACCGGCAACTTTTCAAAAACTAATGGATACAGTTTTAACTGGGTTACAAGGAACCGAGATGTTCGTATATATGGATGATATAGTCCTTTATTCAAGCTCATTACAAGAACATTCAATTAAATTTAACAAACTAGCCGAACGCATACGATACGCCAACCTTCACCTTCAACCTGAAAAATGCAAATTCTTATGCAAAGAAGTGCATTATTTAGGACATATAATTTCTGAAAAAGGAATTAAACCCGATCCGAGCAAAATATC
Organism: Halictus rubicundus; assembly: GCF_050948215.1. Lineage (NCBI taxonomy): Eukaryota > Metazoa > Arthropoda > Insecta > Hymenoptera > Halictidae > Halictus > Halictus rubicundus. The sequence goes on from NW_027488914.1 coordinate 101,880, forward strand.
CGCCATCCAAAATTTCCCAACTCCTCGAACCCCGCGAAACATAAAACAATTTCTAGGCCTCAGCGGCTATTATCGCCGATTCATTCCCAATTTTTCCGGTCTAGCTAAACCACTGACCCTATTATTAAAAAAACAAATAAAATTCAATTGGCAAAATGAGCAGGAACAATCTTTTCGAGACCTGAAAGAAGCTCTTTGTAGCGAGCCGGTATTGCAATATCCAGATTTTAATCAAACATTTTTAGTTACTACCGATGCATCTAACCATGCTATCGGGGGAGTCTTAAGCCAAGGGCAAATTGGGCAGGACCTTCCTATCGCGTTTGCCTCTCGATCATTAAACCCTGCCGAGATCAATTACTCAACTATTGAAAAGGAACTTCTCGCAATAGTGTATTGCACTCAACATTTCCGCCCTTATCTATATGGGAAAAAATTCACTTTGATCACGGATCATCAACCCTTGGTCTGGCTCCACAAGGTTAGGGACCCTACATCCCGTCTCGTCCGCTGGCGATTAAAGCTTGCGGAATTCGAATACGAAATCAAATATAAACCGGGCAAAGTCAATTACAACGCCGATGCGCTCTCCCGAAATCCTCCCTCACAAAACTTGAAGACCAGCCCCCAGGACGAAGAAGAACCTCAAGATTCCGAAGAACCCCCACAAACCCCCCAAAACCCTCCATCACCATCCTTAGGGCAGTGGCAGCCAATGGAGATTCCCCAAACCCCTGAAGAGGAACCTCAAGATTCCGAAGAACCCCCACAAATTCCCCAAAACCCTCCATCGCCATCCTTAGGGCAGTGGCAGCCAATGGAGATTCCCCAAACCCCTGAAGAGGAACCTCAAGATCCCGAAGAACCCTCACAAACCCCCCAAAACCCTCCATCGCCATCCTTAGGGCAGTGGCAGCCAATGGAGATTCCCCAAACCCCTGAAGAGGAACCTCAAGATTCCGAAGAACCCCCACGAACCCCCCAGCCATCCTTAAGGCTTTGGCAAATCACAGAAACTCCACACAGCCCTCCAGAAGACCCCGAAGAACAAAATCACCCTGCCGAAGACTCCTCTGAGGACTCTGAAGAAGAAGAGATATTATCCTCGGGAGACGAAGAACATGGAAACATCTCTTCAAACATAATAGAAACACGAGACTGTCTTCATATGAGAAAGGACAATTTAGTGTATTTAATCACCTCTTCAGGAGAACCTTTCGATGAAGGAGCTCGCCAATTGCAGGACTTCGCAAAATTTCCCCTGCATAATAATTTGACCCTCGGAGAACCTAGCATCCGCATGTACAACAGGAAGAAATATATAGGACTCCCAATCACGAAGGGACCTCAAAACCAAATAAGCAAACGAATGTTAGTAAAATGTTTCGAAAAATTACAAGAAATAATTTACGAAGAAACAATTAGTTCGTTCTCAATCAGTAAACCAGCAAGGACGGACCAAGTAAATTGGCAACCGATATTAGAACAATTAGAAGACAAGATCTTGCACCTTCCAATACAGGTCACGGTCTGTCAAAATCTTGTAAAAATACCACCAATTTCGAAGAGAAATCAGATATTGGAAAGGTTTCATGCCTCGGCACCATCTGGCCACAAGGGCGTAACCAAAACACACGCAAGAATTAGGGAATACTTTTTCTGGGAAAATATGAAAAAGGATATCTCTACATACATACAGAATTGCCTAAACTGCCAATTACGGAAGCTAGTAAGAGTAAAGAATAGACAACCAATGACTCTAACGGACACACCTGGAAGAGCATTCGATAAGGTATCAATAGACATGGTCGGACCACTACCCGTTACCCGGAAAGGAAACAAATATCTCCTTACAATCCAGGATTTACTAACAAAGTACTCTTTGGCTATTCCATTATCAACTGGACTTTCAAACACCATCAGCAGCGCATTTTTAAAACATTTCATCTACAGATTTGGAAGCCCAAAGTGCTTATTAACAGATCAAGGTCCAAACTTAACAAGCACAACAATTAAAAATTTATTAAAAAGATTTAAAATCACACATATTCAAACCTCAGCATACCACCCACAGAGCAATGGATCGTTGGAAAGGGCCCACCATGTCCTAAAAGAATACCTGAAGCAATATATTACAAACAAAAATCAATGGGATGATTGCACAGAGGCTGCTGTATTTTCATATAATACCAGTGTTCACGAGGGAACAAAATTCTCACCTCACCATTTGGTGTTTGGAAATACGGCAAGACTACCATTTATACAAGACTTAATAAATGAAGACCCTGAGGAAACATATGAAGATTACCTCGTCCAACATATCAAGAATTTAAAGAAATTACAAATTCAAGCAAGAAACAACTTGATTGCAGCAAAAGAAAAATCAAAATATTATTATGACAAAAAAATACATCCGCAACAATTAAAAGCAGGAGACAGCGTTTTTATACTTCTTCACGATAAGACCAAACTAGCACATCAATACTCCGGACCACATCTAGTATTAAAGATTTTACCCAAAAATAATATAAAGGTGCGAATCAAAGGAAAAATGAAGATAATCCACATGGACAGATGCCGCATCTCTAAAATTCAAGCGAAATTATAACACACACAAAAAAAAAAAAAAATGAGATTTTTCAAATCTCATTTTTTCCATAGGGGGGAGGTGTCACGTTCCCATGCAAGGGAACGCGACGCTCCCGGCTCACGCTTAACGCGTTTAGCGGGAGCTGCCCCCACCACAGAACGTACTCGTCGCGAGGTGGCCACCTGCGAAGGAGCTCGCCACCATACAAACAAAAACACAATCGAAAACAAAACTAAGTAAGAAGATTTCCTAGAAAAATCCAAAAATAGATACAAATATGGAGGAAACGGCCGTATAAATACGAGTGGCAAAGAGCCACTCGCGCTCAGATTCCTCCAGACCCTTCGAAGGTGCGGTCCTTGCCAGCACCTTCCAAAATCCACCAGAAGGTGCGGTCTTCGCCAGCACCTCCTGGCTAACTACATTAATATCACCAATTATTTAAGCACACATACACATTAACACTTCTTTTATAAACACGAACATTCACGCACACACTACACACACATTTGTATATATAAAACAGTTTCTTCTTCTTAATATACATATTTTATTTATCAACTAACAGTTTTCTTTCCTTTTTTTTCCCTATAAGCTCACCTCCTTCTCCCTGCGAAATAAACCCCGAAACTCCGTAATTAAAACGTAACACAACTATTTCCTAGATTTATGTAAATAACTAGATGTGATCTGTAAAGAACGGTATTTTATATATTCCTTTATATTATACTCCGGTTCACTGTACAGTCGTAAAAATGTGTTGTCGCAAAATTGTTTATAATGTTGAAAATTAACGTGAAACCAAGTTGGAAGTTGGAAGTTCCAACAGCCTGTCATTCGGTACTGTGCAAGTATAGGTGATAAGATTTAAAAGGGCATAGCCGATTAAGATGGTCAAAACAATTGGAACCGCAAAAAGATTCCATTTCAAACAGTATTGATTTCTTGATTTTCTGGAAATGACAGACGTAGAGTTCAAAATTCTTTTCACGGAATCTTACCAATTTTCACAAGCAATTTCATATCTGGCGGAAATCGTAGACGAACACAATAATATAAATATTCATTGCCTAATCAATGTTACTTCAATATTTTTAAAACATTAAAAAAATATTGTTAAAATCACATGAATAAATAATATAAGAAATTGAAAAAATAAAGATGATGTATGGGAAAAAACATTTACCACCGACGGGATAAGAACCCCAGCGTATCCGCTCCTTAGTTCGACACACGTCCGGCGATGTTACAAAACTTTACGAACATTCTGGTATATATCACACAAAATACAATTTATTCTTTCTCTTAAATCACATTTCTTAGGTCAAAGAATTACTTGTTTCAATTTAATAATGCTAAAAATTACTTAATATATAGCTGCGATAAAACCAACAAGTGTAACTTTCCTCCTAATAGCAAAAACGTCGAAAAAATTCGGTTTTTATTGTTTTTTGACGATGATGTCCCACAACAAAAAATCTAAAAAAAATTGACGACACTGCCTGTTATAGTACTTTAACAAGGAACTAAACAGTAGAATAGCATGTTTTCAAATTTTTGAGAAATCTGCATTTTTCCGATTTTTTGGAGGTTTTTCATTTTTTTTTACGACCACAGTTTGTAACAAAAAAATCTGAAAGTTTAAACTTTCATACGTGCGCGATTCTCCATCCGTTTACATTGTATGTCGTCTGTCGTCGCTGGGTCTTTGAAGCTCGGCACTCGGCAAAAGTTATTCGAGCATTTATTTGAAGCCTTCGAATAAATGATACAGATGAAAGATGAAAAAATTTCTCGTAGTTTGAATAAATCCGCTTCGAATAAAAAAAAGTATCTTTATTCGTCGGATAAATTCTCGTCGAATAAAATTATTTATTCGATACTCGTCGAATAAGGATACCTTTTTTATTCGAACCTTCGAATAACGAATAAAGATGAAGTATCTTTTATTCGAATCGTTATTTAAATAATTTTTATCTAATAATGCCCAACTCTGGGCACACCAGAATGACTGGCATTCAAAAGGAGAGAATATCCGTCTACGACACATATAATGTTGCACGGAGAAGCGGACAGCGAAACTAGAGAAGCGTCCTTCCCGAGGAGTGGGCCACACATTGTCGGCTATATCGGTGTGAGACCAGAAGACCACTACTAATCCAAGCACAAAGCTTCTTTATTTTTCGTTATTTTTTTTTTTAACTTTTACCAACATATTCGTGACATTTTTCTGATTAAAATGAAACTTAATATGATATAATTCCGATGATAATTACTTGTGTAATGAACGATTGATGTTTCGGACGCGAAGAAGGACAGCGTATGGGAAAGAAAGAGCCGCGGAGAGTCGAAGCGTTCGGAAAAGATGAAAGACTGGCGTGAGCTCAGGCCTTTAAATAAAAAAATAAACTTTTTCATTATTAATTATTTTTCTATCGGACTTTCACCAACATACTCGTGGCATTTTTCTAAGGAAAACGGTACCAAATATGACAAAATTCCGATGATATTTACTTGTGTAATGAACGACGGAAGTTTCGGACGCAAAGAAGGACAGCATATGAAAAGAAAGAGACGCGGCGAGTCCTTCCCGTCTCGAGTTCGACAGCTTGGTTTTCGCCGCGGACAAATAGATGTGGTTACTAATGTATATGTATTGACAATTACTCACAGAAAGTTAAATTTAACAATACAATTAATGATTATACATAAAGTTTATTGCTGATAAAATATAAAGAATATTAAATGTAAAGAAACAATTCTATAAGGTATAAAAAATAGCAATCAATACAATTATAATTAAAACTTAAAATGACAGACACTTTTCAAAACTTTTATCTCTACCTCTATGTTAGGGATACAGAAGCTGAAAATTTCATCGAAATCGGTTGACGGAGAAAAAAACAACGTGCATTGCAAGATATAAGAATCTGTGTATCTGTGTGTCTGTACAAATAGCAATAATACTGCCACCAAATAGCTTTATATGGATAAGATCCGTCGAAAGTTAGTTTCATTACATAACACTTTTATTTCGTTACTACCTTTACTTGAATAATTGCAGTCCAGCATTAGAAGTGGTATTATCGGTTAAATAAGTAAAAAAAAATAATTTTCTGTGTTTGTTACTACGGATCACAATAAGAACGATTGAATTTTGTCATTACTTGAATATTGTATTTATTCTTTTTTTTTTTATTCTATAACTATTACAGAATATATTTTGTTGAATAATCATTATTTTATAAATATCGCAATAAGTTCCAAATTAATTAATTTCACCTATAAACTATCGATTATAAAATAATGATTACAATGGTGAATAATATGGAAAATAAGAAGGCAATAATAGTGTAATGAAATTATACAATAAAAAATAATTATTCTCATTCTACGCATTATCCGTTTATTTATTGCCTATGTCACTGACGTTTCTTCCGTAATTCACGAGCAAATGTTCTATTTAGGTAGCGAGCGCGGCATGTTTAGCGATGTTGGTATTTGAGATCAGTGATAGTTCCACTTTCTTAGTTGCACAACCGACGAGAGTATCTCGACATTGGGGCCGTTACCGACCGATCCCAGCACCCACCTGGCACTAGGCCTGCAGCCAAGCTCGCATATGCGAGCCGAGCTCGGGTCCAGTCGAGCCGGGACTCGCTTTTCGAGTCGAGTCGAGTACTCGCACGATGCGAGCTGCTCGCAACGAAGCGAACGGCTCGAAATAAAATCAGGCGTAAAATGACATGATGCGAGTTACAGCAGGAAGATCAGCACATTGATATTATCAAGCATTTTAGTATATTGACAATGCTAAATGTTTGCGATGTTTTATTATATATTTTGATAGTGAAATGTTGATTCAGAATTTGTATAACCCTTATTGAAAATAATTATGCAATAACAACTATTTAGATTTATGTAAATAACTAGATGTGATCTGTAAAGAACGGTATTTTATATATTCCTTTATATTATACTCCGGTTCACTGTACAGTCGTAAAAATGTGTTGTCGCAAAATTGTTTATAATGTTGAAAATTAACGTGAAACCAAGTTGGAAGTTGGAAGTTCCAACAGCCTGTCATTCGGTACTGTGCAAGTATAGGTGATAAGATTTAAAAGGGCATAGCCGATTAAGATGGTCAAAACAATTGGAACCGCAAAAAGATTCCATTTCAAACAGTATTGATTTCTTGATTTTCTGGAAATGACAGACGTAGATTTCAAAATTCTTTTCACGGAATCTTACCAATTTTCACAAGCAATTTCATATCTGGCGGAAATCGTAGACGAACACAATAATATAAATATTCATTGCCTAATCAATGTTACTTCAATATTTTTAAAACATTAAAAAAATATTGTTAAAATCACATGAATAAATAATATAAGAAATTGAAAAAATAAAGATGATGTATGGGAAAAAACATTTACCACCGACGGGATAAGAACCCCAGCGTATCCGCTCCTTAGTTCGACACACGTCCGGCGATGTTACAAAACTTTACGAACATTCTGGTATATATCACACAAAATACAATTTATTCTTTCTCTTAAATCACATTTCTTAGGTCAAAGAATTACTTGTTTCAATTTAATAATGCTAAAAATTACTTAATATATAGCTGCGATAAAACCAACAAGTGTAACTTTCCTCCTAATAGCAAAAACGTCGAAAAAATTCGGTTTTTATTGTTTTTTGACGATGATGTCCCACAACAAAAAATCTAAAAAAAATTGACGACACTGCCTGTTATAGTACTTTAACAAGGAACTAAACAGTAGAATAGCATGTTTTCAAATTTTTGAGAAATCTGCATTTTTCCGATTTTTTGGAGGTTTTTCATTTTTTTTACGACCACAGTTTGTAACAAAAAAATCTGAAAGTTTAAACTTTCATACGTGCGCGATTCTCCATCCGTTTACATTGTATGTCGTCTGTCGTCGCTGGGTCTTTGAAGCTCGGCACTCGGCAAAAGTTATTCGAGCATTTATTTGAAGCCTTCGGATAAAAGATACAGATGAAAGATGAAAAAATTTCTCGTAGTTTGAATAAATCCGCTTCGAATAAAAAAAAGTATCTTTATTCGTCGGATAAATTCTCGTCGAATAAAATTATTTATTCGATACTCGTCGAATAAAGATACCTTTTTCATTCGAACCTTCGAATAACGAATAAAGATGAAGTATCTTTTATTCGAATCGTTATTTAAATAATTTTTATCTAATAATGCCCAACTCTGGGCACACCAAAATGACTGGCATTCAAAAGGAGAGAATATCCGTCTACGATATAATGTTGCACGGAGAAGCGGACAGCGAAACTAGAGAAGCGTCCTCCCCGAGGAGTGGGCCACACATTGTCGGCTATATCGGTGTGAGACCAGAAGACCACTACTAATCCAATCACAAAGCTTCTTTATTTTTCGTTATTTTTTTTTTTAACTTTTACCAACATATTCGTGACATTTTTCTGATTAAAATGAAACTTAATATGATATAATTCCGATGATAATTACTTGTGTAATGAACGATTGATGTTTCGGACGCGAAGAAGGACAGCGTATGGGAAAGAAAGAGCCGCGGAGAGTCGAAGCGTTCGGAAAAGATGAAAGACTGGCGTGAGCTCAGGCCTTTAAATAAAAAAATAAACTTTTTCATTATTAATTATTTTTCTATCGGACTTTCACCAACATACTCGTGGCATTTTTCTAAGGAAAACGGTACCAAATATGACAAAATTCCGATGATATTTACTTGTGTAATGAACGACGGAAGTTTCGGACGCAAAGAAGGACAGCATATGAAAAGAAAGAGACGCGGCGAGTCCTTCCCGTCTCGAGTTCGACAGCTTGGTTTTCGCCGCGGACAAATAGATGTGGTTACTAATGTATATGTATTGACAATTACTCACAGAAAGTTAAATTTAACAATACAATTAATGATTATACATAAAGTTTATTGCTGATAAAATATAAAGAATATTAAATGTAAAGAAACAATTCTATAAGGTATAAAAAATAGCAATCAATACAATTATAATTAAAACTTAAAATGACAGACACTTTTCAAAACTTTTATCTCTACCTCTATGTTAGGGATACAGAAGCTGAAAATTTCATCGAAATCGGTTGACGGAGAAAAAAACAACGTGCATTGCAAGATATAAGAATCTGTGTATCTGTGTGTCTGTACAAATAGCAATAATACTGCCACCAAATAGCTTTATATGGATAAGATCCGTCGAAAGTTAGTTTCATTACATAACACTTTTATTTCGTTACTACCTTTACTTGAATAATTGCAGTCCAGCATTAGAAGTGGTATTATCGGTTAAATAAGTAAAAAAAAATAATTTTCTGTGTTTGTTACTACGGATCACAATAAGAACGATTGAATTTTGTCATTACTTGAATATTGTATTTATTCTTTTTTTTTTTATTCTATAACTATTACAGAATATATTTTGTTGAATAATCATTATTTTATAAATATCGCAATAAGTTCCAAATTAATTAATTTCACCTATAAACTATCGATTATAAAATAATGATTACAATGGTGAATAATATGGAAAATAAGAAGGCAATAATAGTGTAATGAAATTATACAATAAAAAATAATTATTCTCATTCTACGCATTATCCGTTTATTTATTGCCTATGTCACTGACGTTTCTTCCGTAATTCACGAGCAAATGTTCTATTTAGGTAGCGAGCGCGGCATGTTTAGCGATGTTGGTATTTGAGATCAGTGATAGTTCCACTTTCTTAGTTCCACAACCGACGAGAGTATCTCGACATTGGGGCCGTTACCGACCGATCCCAGCACCCACCTGGCACTAGGCCTGCAGCCAAGCTCGCATATGCGAGCCGAGCTCGGGTCCAGTCGAGCCGGGACTCGCTTTTCGAGTCGAGTCGAGTACTCGCACGATGCGAGCTGCTCGCAACGAAGCGAACGGCTCAAAATAAAATCAGGCGTAAAATGACATGATGCGAGTTACAGCAGGAAGATCAGCACATTGATATTATCAAGCATTTTAGTATATTGACAATGCTAAATGTTTGCGATGTTTTATTATATATTTTGATAGTGAAATGTTGATTCAGAATTTGTATAACCCTTATTGAAAATAATTATGCAATAACAACTATTTCCTAGATTTATGTAAATAACTAGATGTGATCTGTAAAGAACGGTATTTTATATATTCCTTTATATTATACTCCGGTTCACTGTACAGTCGTAAAAATGTGTTGTCGCAAAATTGTTTATAATGTTGAAAATTAACGTGAAACCAAGTTGGAAGTTGGAAGTTCCAACAGCCTGTCATTCGGTACTGTGCAAGTATAGGTGATAAGATTTAAAAGGGCATAGCCGATTAAGATGGTCAAAACAATTGGAACCGCAAAAAGATTCCATTTCAAACAGTATTGATTTCTTGATTTTCTGGAAATGACAGACGTAGAGTTCAAAATTCTTTTCACGGAATCTTACCAATTTTCACAAGCAATTTCATATCTGGCGGAAATCGTAGACGAACACAATAATATAAATATTCATTGCCTAATCAATGTTACTTCAATATTTTTAAAACATTAAAAAAATATTGTTAAAATCACATGAATAAATAATATAAGAAATTGAAAAAATAAAGATGATGTATGGGAAAAAACATTTACCACCGACGGGATAAGAACCCCAGCGTATCCGCTCCTTAGTTCGACACACGTCCGGCGATGTTACAAAACTTTACGAACATTCTGGTATATATCACACAAAATACAATTTATTCTTTCTCTAAAATCACATTTCTTAGGTCAAAGAATTACTTGTTTCAATTTAATAATGCTAAAAATTACTTAATATATAGCTGCGATAAAACCAACAAGTGTAACTTTCCTCCTAATAGCAAAAACGTCGAAAAAATTCGGTTTTTATTGTTTTTTGACGATGATGTCCCACAACAAAAAATCTAAAAAAAATTGACGACACTGCCTGTTATAGTACTTTAACAAGGAACTAAACAGTAGAATAGCATTTTTCCGATTTTTTGGAGGTTTTTCATTTTTTTTACGACCACAGTTTGTAACAAAAAAATCAGAAAGTTTAAACTTTCATACGTGCGCGATTCTCCATCCGTTTACATTGTATGTCGTCTGTCGTCGCTGGGTCTTTGAAGCTCGGCACTCGGCAAAAGTTATTCGAGCATTTATTTGAAGCCTTCGAATAAATGATACAGATGAAAGATGAAAAAATTTCTCGTAGTTTGAATAAATCAAATAATACTGCCACCAAATAGCTTTATATGGATAAGATCCGTCGAAAGTTAGTTTCATTACATAACACTTTTATTTCGTTACTACCTTTACTTGAATAATTGCAGTCCAGCATTAGAAGTGGTATTATCGGTTAAATAAGTAAAAAAAAATAATTTTCTGTGTTTGTTACTACGGATCACAATAAGAACGATTGAATTTTGTCATTACTTGAATATTGTATTTATTCTTTTTTTTTTCATTCTATAACTATTACAGAATATATTTTGTTGAATAATCATTATTTTATAAATATCGCAATAAGTTCCAAATTAATTAATTACACCTATAAACTATCGATTATAAAACAATGATTACAATGGTGAATAATATGGAAAATAAGAAGGCAATAATAGTGTAATGAAATTATACAATAAAAAATAATTATTTTCATTCTACGCATTATCCGTTTATTTATTGCCTATGTCACTGACGTTTCTTCCGTAATTCACGAGCAAATGTTCTATTTAGGTAGCGAGCGCGGCATGTTTAGCGATGTTGGTATTTGAGATCAGTGATAGTTCCACTTTCTTAGTTCCACAACCGACGAGAGTATCTCGACATTGGGGCCGTTACCGACCGATCCCAGCACCCACCTGGCACTAGGCCTGCAGCCAAGCTCGCATATGCGAGCCGAGCTCGGGTCCAGTCGAGCCGGGACTCGCTTTTCGAGTCGAGTCGAGTACTCGCACGATGCGAGCTGCTCGCAACGAAGCGAACGGCTCGAAATAAAATCAGGCGTAAAATGACATGATGCGAGTTACAGCAGGAAGATCAGCACATTGATATTATCAAGCATTTTAGTATATTGACAATGCTAAATGTTTGCGATGTTTTATTATATATTTTGATAGTGAAATGTTGATTCAGAATTTGTATAACCCTTATTGAAAATAATTATGCAATAACAACTATTTCCTAGATTTATGTAAATAACTAGATGTGATCTGTAAAGAACGGTATTTTATATATTCCTTTATATTATACTCCGGTTCACTGTACAGTCGTAAAAATGTGTTGTCGCAAAATTGTTTATAATGTTGAAAATTAACGTGAAACCAAGTTGGAAGTTGGAAGTTCCAACAGCCTGTCATTCGGTACTGTGCAAGTATAGGTGATAAGATTTAAAAGGGCATAGCCGATTAAGATGGTCAAAACAATTGGAACCGCAAAAAGATTCCATTTCAAACAGTATTGATTTCTTGATTTTCTGGAAATGACAGACGTAGAGTTCAAAATTCTTTTCACGGAATCTTACCAATTTTCACAAGCAATTTCATATCTGGCGGAAATCGTAGACGAACACAATAATATAAATATTCATTGCCTAATCAATGTTACTTCAATATTTTTAAAACATTAAAAAAATATTGTTAAAATCACATGAATAAATAATATAAGAAATTGAAAAAATAAAGATGATGTATGGGAAAAAACATTTACCACCGACGGGATAAGAACCCCAGCGTATCCGCTCCTTAGTTCGACACACGTCCGGCGATGTTACAAAACTTTACGAACATTCTGGTATATATCACACAAAATACAATTTATTCTTTCTCTTAAATCACATTTCTTAGGTCAAAGAATTACTTGTTTCAATTTAATAATGCTAAAAATTACTTAATATATAGCTGCGATAAAACCAACAAGTGTAACTTTCCTCCTAATAGCAAAAACGTCGAAAAAATTCGGTTTTTATTGTTTTTTGACGATGATGTCCCACAACAAAAAATCTAAAAAAAATTGACGACACTGCCTGTTATAGTACTTTAACAAGGAACTAAACAGTAGAATAGCATGTTTTCAAATTTTTGAGAAATCTGCATTTTTCCGATTTTTTGGAGGTTTTTCATTTTTTTTACGACCACAGTTTGTAACAAAAAAATCAGAAAGTTTAAACTTTCATACGTGCGCGATTCTCCATCCGTTTACATTGTATGTCGTCTGTCGTCGCTGGGTCTTTGAAGCTCGGCACTCGGCAAAAGTTATTCGAGCATTTATTTGAAGCCTTCGAATAAATGATACAGATGAAAGATGAAAAAATTTCTCGTAGTTTGAATAAATCAAATAATACTGCCACCAAATAGCTTTATATGGATAAGATCCGTCGAAAGTTAGTTTCATTACATAACACTTTTATTTCGTTACTACCTTTACTTGAATAATTGCAGTCCAGCATTAGAAGTGGTATTATCGGTTAAATAAGTAAAAAAATAATTTTCTGTGTTTGTTACTACGGATCACAATAAGAACGATTGAATTTTGTCATTACTTGAATATTGTATTTATTCTTTTTTTTTTTATTCTATAACTATTACAGAATATATTTTGTTGAATAATCATTATTTTATAAATATCGCAATAAGTTCCAAATTAATTAATTTCACCTATAAACTATCGATTATAAAACAATGATTACAATGGTGAATAATATGGAAAATAAGAAGGCAATAATAGTGTAATGAAATTATACAATAAAAAATAATTATTCTCATTCTACGCATTATCCGTTTATTTATTGCCTATGTCACTGACGTTTCTTCCGTAATTCACGAGCAAATGTTCTATTTAGGTAGCGAGCGCGGCATGTTTAGCGATGTTGGTATTTGAGATCAGTGATAGTTCCACTTTCTTAGTTCCACAACCGACGAGAGTATCTCGACATTGGGGCCGTTACCGACCGATCCCAGCACCCACCTGGCACTAGGCCTGCAGCCACGCTCGCATATGCGAGCCGAGCTCGGGTCCAGTCGAGCCGGGACTCGCTTTTCGAGTCGAGTCGAGTACTCGCACGATGCGAGCTGCTCGCAACGAAGCGAACGGCTCGAAATAAAATCAGGCGTAAAATGACATGATGCGAGTTACAGCAGGAAGATCAGCACATTGATATTATCAAGCATTTTAGTATATTGACAATGCTAAATGTTTGCGATGTTTTATTATATATTTTGATAGTGAAATGTTGATTCAGAATTTGTATAACCCTTATTGAAAATAATTATGCAATAACAACTATTTCCTAGATTTATGTAAATAACTAGATGTGATCTGTAAAGAACGGTATTTTATATATTCCTTTATATTATACTCCGGTTCACTGTACAGTCGTAAAAATGTGTTGTCGCAAAATTGTTTATAATGTTGAAAATTAACGTGAAACCAAGTTGGAAGTTGGAAGTTCCAACAGCCTGTCATTCGGTACTGTGCAAGTATAGGTGATAAGATTTAAAAGGGCATAGCCGATTAAGATGGTCAAAACAATTGGAACCGCAAAAAGATTCCATTTCAAACAGTATTGATTTCTTGATTTTCTGGAAATGACAGACGTAGAGTTCAAAATTCTTTTCACGGAATCTTACCAATTTTCACAAGCAATTTCATATCTGGCGGAAATCGTAGACGAACACAATAATATAAATATTCATTGCCTAATCAATGTTACTTCAATATTTTTAAAACATTAAAAAAATATTGTTAAAATCACATGAATAAATAATATAAGAAATTGAAAAAATAAAGATGATGTATGGGAAAAAACATTTACCACCGACGGGATAAGAACCCCAGCGTATCCGCTCCTTAGTTCGACACATGTCCGGCGATGTTACAAAACTTTACGAACATTCTGGTATATATCACACAAAATACAATTTATTCTTTCTCTTAAATCACATTTCTTAGGTCAAAGAATTACTTGTTTCAATTTAATAATGCTAAAAATTACTTAATATATAGCTGCGATAAAACCAACAAGTGTAACTTTCCTCCTAATAGCAAAAACGTCGAAAAAATTCGGTTTTTATTGTTTTTTGACGATGATGTCCCACAACAAAAAATCTAAAAAAAATTGACGACACTGCCTGTTATAGTACTTTAACAAGGAACTAAACAGTAGAATAGCATGTTTTCAAATTTTTGAGAAATCTGCATTTTTCCGATTTTTTGGAGGTTTTTCATTTTTTGTTTACGACCACAGTTTGTAACAAAAAAATCTGAAAAAATTATCAAAAATCAGCCTTAGAATCCAAAATATGTCACATTTTTTTCAGAATTTTAGAAAGCATCAGAGTGCGGGAAATACGCGGAGAAGCGCGAAATCTAATTTACCCTGTAACTAACCTCATGGGCAAGATAGGGGGTTGAAATTTTACTCAGAGGGGTTTTTCCTCTAAGGGCAGTTTTGACCATAAATCGGCTAGGCCCTTTTAAAAGGATCTGATGTCTACGTTCAACACTCGTCATACTTTCTGTTTAGTTAATATTTTAATCTAAATCTTTTTTCAATTTGCAATTGTTGGCTCTTCTCCATGGATAACAGTCGATCTTTTATACGATGGTCCAAAATCATGCTAACTACCAAATAATTCGTAGTGGCAGCAAAGTTAAATCTACTTCCTAGCTCGACAATTAACGCAATTATATAACGCAATTTTTCCTGCGTTTTCATTACATGTCATCTAGTAAATTAATCTATCTAGCTTGGCAGAACAGCTGAAGTCGTTTGGTCGATTTATAAAAAAAGTTATTCTGATTTAAAGTGTCTGCCATCAATTATGAGACTGACTGCATAATGTATAACGAGAAGCGGCCGCACGTTTCTCGCTAAGCAACCTGCGCTATCTCCATGTTTATAATTGTGCAGTGTGAAAATGGTTTACTGCCTTTTTGGTTCGTTATCTCGGCCATTTCTTCTAAAAAGTGTACTTCCGTACAATGGGACAGTAGGGCTCTCATCAGCGAGCTAAGGTTTATGACCGGCTCTCGCCTGCACTCGCCCACTTAGGTCACCCGCTCTGAGTATTTAATCTACCGGCACGCGTATGCGTTTTGCTCTTCCCTCCCCATCGAGCCACTAGCTTAGTTATTCATTATCGAAAAATATAAAAGTCTAAGACAATCTATTCTCAGGTTAGTTAGCTCAGATTCTGTCAAACAGTTTTTCTCAGCTTACCAGAATTCAGTCTTTTGACCTTTGGTGCGAGTACCAGTGTGGCGGCCTGTCCAAAGAGCACGCCGAGGAACCGCCAGCATACATTGTAGACGCGGCGGCGACCTCGTATAAATACACATCAATATTATACAATATTGTTTATATACCCATTCCTTTCAAAAACTATTTAACGAAGCTTAACGTTAATTTTTAACATTATAAACAATTTTGCAACAACACATTTTTACGACTGTACACTGAACCCCGGAGTATAATATAAAGGAATATATAAAATACCGTTCTTTACAGATCACACAGCTAGTTATTTACATAAATCTAGGAAATAGTTGTTATTGCATAATTATTTTCAATAAGGGTTATAGAAATTCTGAATCAACATTTCACTATCAAAATATATAATAAAACATCGCAAACATTTAGCATTGTCAATATACTAAAATGCTTGATAATATCGATGTGCTGATCTTCCCGCTGTAACTCGCATCATGTCATTTTACGCCTGATTTTATTTCGAGCAGCTCGCATCGGTGCGGATAGCTCGCATCGTGCGAGTACTCGACTCGACTCGCACAATCGAGCCGAGCTAAGCTCAACCAGAGTTGGGCAAAATATTTATCTAAATAAAAATTTCAAGTAACGAATAAAAGATAAAAAAATTTTTATTTCCTTTTGGTATGTGTTGTGGTTTGGGTGTTCAGTAAAGGATTCACCCAATATAACAATAACCATTTATTAAATAAGCAACAAAAACTCAACGACGTAACAAGGAACAAAGAAAATGAAATAACAATGAAACAAGAACTACGGATAAACGACTATACGAACAACTGACGGCGAATGACGACTTCTCACAACGACTGACTGACTTGAACTGACTGACTGACTGACCCTGTCATCCGTCAGAATCCGCGCTTATATCCTCCAGGAATTTCCTTCGAACAAGAAAACTTCTGGAGTGGGGATGTCGCTTCCTGTACGTGCCCCTTGGAGAAAGTTCGTGTCCTTGCACCGAACATCCGTGTCCTGGCGAAAGTCAAGGGTTGGCGGCCAAATGTGCACGCCAAGGAAAAACCCCGAACCTGGTCGCCAAATGTGCACCCCAGGTAGGAACAGACTTCCGGCGACTAAGTGTGCGCTCGGGAAGAGCTTGGGCCTGGCGACCAAGTGCGTCCAAGGTCCCAGCCCGCAGACGACGCTCCTACCTGGGTCCGATCAACCCTTCTCCAAGGGGTCCGCCACATTACTTGAATATTGTATTTATTCTTTTTTTTTATTCTATAACTATTACAGAATATATTTTGTTGAATAATCATTATTTTATAAATATCGCAAGAAGTTCCAAATTAATTAATTACACCTATAAATTATCGATTATAAAATAATGATTACAATGGTGAACAATATGGAAAATAAGAAGGCAATAAGAGTGTAATGAAATTATACAATAAAAGATAATTATTTTCATTCTACGCATTATACGTTTATTTATTGCCTCTGTCACTGACGTTTTTTCCATGATTCACGAGCAAATGTTCTTTTAGTTCCACAACCGACGAGAGTATCTCGACATTAGGGCCGTTACCGACCGCTCCCAGCACCCACCTGGCACCCACTTTGAGACTCGCAGTTTAACACGGGGGCTGGCAGTCTTTATATATATATATATATCTCGTGGGTGCACTGATCCACCGACGAGATATATATAAAGACTGACAGCCTTACGGGAGAATGTGTCGCTCGAAAAATACGGTGTTGTCTACCGCTCTCTAGGATAGATTTTGGCTGGAGTAAGAAACAGAAGGCCAACGACGGTATCTCGTCGGTGCAGAAGACCACTAAGGAACTTCTCGTCGCAGAGAAGGTGAATCATCACGGACCCATATCGATTATCAAATGTTACATTCTCCGACAAACGTATTCAAATTAAAAAGATATTTTTTTTTAGTGTTGCTTTTGAAGATCTAAAATATTAAAAGTAAAACTAATATCAAGGACGAAAAATTCGTCAAAATATTTTACGTAAGAAATTATTAAAGCATAATTTTAGGAAAATCAATTTCTACTTCCATATGAGATACCTTAATTTGTAATTTAAAAATATTTCATGAACAAGCATTATTTCCTTACACTTTTTTTTTATAGATAACTGTTCCAAGAATCGATCTGTGGGAACAGAAATATGTTGAAAACCAGAGTAGCGTTTATTTAACGTACTATTCCGAATAGTATAGAGTTTGAGAGAGAATCACGTGGATGAATTAATATAATATAAAATAATATAATTGTAGAAGCAAAGATGGGCAAATTTTTATTGAAATAGACATTTCAAACAGCGAATAAAAGATAAAAAATGATTTGTTACGCGTCAAATAAAAATAATTATGTTATCTCTATTCCGCACGTAATGAATTTATTCGACGAATAAAGATTTTTTTATAAAGACCGACCAACAGCCTACAATGTAAGCAGATGGAGAATCCAACATTATTGGCAATTTATGCTTTTATGTTTTTAATCAGAACAATATTGTTAATACGAATGAGTTGTAGAGCTCATCCCGATCAAAATGAGTCTAAACACGACATCATTTGGACTGTCTTTAATGAGATTGTAATTTTTATCGTAACATTACGTATCAGTGAAACTTGGTCGATTACACCCGAATTTGATCTCATTTTCATCAGGAAAATCCCCTCCATTCGCTCGTCACAATTTCATGAGGATATATTGCACAATCTAAAAGTTTAAACTTTCATTCGTGCGCGATTCTCCATCCGTTTACATTGTATGTCGTCTGTCATCGCTGGGTCTTTGAAGCTCGGCACTCGGCAAAAGTTATTCGAGCATTTATTTGAAGCCTTCGGATAAAAGATACAGATGAAAGATGAAAAAATTTCTCGTAGTTTGAATAAATCCGCTTCGAATAAAAAAAAGTATCTTTATTCGTCGGATAAATTCTCGTCGAATAAAATTATTTATTCGATACTCGTCGAATAAAGATACCTTTTTCATTCGAACCTTCGAATAACGAATAAAGATGAAGTATCTTTTATTCGAATCGTTATTTAAATAATTTTTATCTAATAATGCCCAACTCTGGGCACACCAAAATGACTGGCATTCAAAAGGAGAGAATATCCGTCTACGATATAATGTTGCACGGAGAAGCGGACAGCGAAACTCGAGAAACGTCATCCCCGAGGAGTGGACCACACATTGTCGGCTATATCGGTGTGAGACCAGAAGACCACTACTAATCCAATCACAAAGCTTCTTTATTTTTCGTTATTTTTTTTTTAACTTTTACCAACATATTCGTGACATTTTTCTGATTAAAATGAAACTTAATATGATATAATTCCGATGATAATTACTTGTGTAATGAACGATTGATGTTTCGGACGCGAAGAAGGACAGCGTATGGGAAAGAAAGAGCCGCGGAGAGTCGAAGCGTTCGGAAAAGATGAAAGACTGGCGTGAGCTCAGGCCTTTAAATAAAAAAATAAACTTTTTCATTATTAATTATTTTTCTATCGGACTTTCACCAACATACTCGTGGCATTTTTCTAAGGAAAACGGTACCAAATATGACAAAATTCCGATGATATTTACTTGTGTAATGAACGACGGAAGTTTCGGACGCAAAGAAGGACAGCATATGAAAAGAAAGAGACGCGGCGAGTCCTTCCCGTCTCGAGTTCGACAGCTTGGTTTTCGCCGCGGACAAATAGATGTGGTTACTAATGTATATGTATTGACAATTACTCACAGAAAGTTAAATTTAAACAATACAATTAATGATTATACATAAAGTTTATTGCTGATAAAATATAAAGAATATTAAATGTAAAGAAACAATTCTATAAGGTATAAAAAATAGCAATCAATACAATTATAATTAAAACTTAAAATGACAGACACTTTTCAAAACTTTTATCTCTACCTCTATGTTAGGGATACAGAAGCTGAAAATTTCATCGAAATCGGTTGACGGAGAAAAAAACAACGTGCATTGCAAGATATAAGAATCTGTGTATCTGTGTGTCTGTACAAATAGCAATAATACTGCCACCAAATAGCTTTATATGGATAAGATCCGTCGAAAGTTAGTTTCATTACATAACACTTTTATTTCGTTACTACCTTTACTTGAATAATTGCAGTCCAGCATTAGAAGTGGTATTATCGGTTAAATAAGTAAAAAAATAATTTTCTGTGTTTGTTACTACGGATCACAATAAGAACGATTGAATTTTGTCATTACTTGAATATTGTATTTATTCTTTTTTTTTTTTATTCTATAACTATTACAGAATATATTTTGTTGAATAATCATTATTTTATAAATATCGCAATAAGTTCCAAATTAATTAATTTCACCTATAAACTATCGATTATAAAATAATGATTACAATGGTGAATAATATGGAAAATAAGAAGGCAATAATAGTGTAATGAAATTATACAATAAAAAAATAATTATTCTCATTCTACGCATTATCCGTTTATTTATTGCCTATGTCACTGACGTTTCTTCCGTAATTCACGAGCAAATGTTCTATTTAGGTAGCGAGCGCGGCATGTTTAGCGATGTTGGTATTTGAGATCAGTGATAGTTCCACTTTCTTAGTTCCACAACCGACGAGAGTATCTCGACATTGGGGCCGTTACCGACCGATCCCAGCACCCACCTGGCACTAGGCCTGCAGCCAAGCTCGCATATGCGAGCCGAGCTCGGGTCCAGTCGAGCCGGGACTCGCTTTTCGAGTCGAGTCGAGTACTCGCATGATGCGAGCTGCTCGCAACGAAGCGAACGGCTCGAAATAAAATCAGGCGTAAAATGACATGATGCGAGTTACAGCAGGAAGATCAGCACATTGATATTATCAAGCATTTTAGTATATTGACAATGCTAAATGTTTGCGATGTTTTATTATATATTTTGATAGTGAAATGTTGATTCAGAATTTGTATAACCCTTATTGAAAATAATTATGCAATAACAACTATTTCCTAGATTTATGTAAATAACTAGATGTGATCTGTAAAGAACGGTATTTTATATATTCCTTTATATTATACTCCGGTTCACTGTACAGTCGTAAAAATGTGTTGTCGCAAAATTGTTTATAATGTTGAAAATTAACGTGAAACCAAGTTGGAAGTTGGAAGTTCCAACAGCCTGTCATTCGGTACTGTGCAAGTATAGGTGATAAGATTTAAAAGGGCATAGCCGATTAAGATGGTCAAAACAATTGGAACCGCAAAAAGATTCCATTTCAAACAGTATTGATTTCTTGATTTTCTGGAAATGACAGACGTAGAGTTCAAAATTCTTTTCACGGAATCTTACCAATTTTCACAAGCAATTTCATATCTGGCGGAAATCGTAGACGAACACAATAATATAAATATTCATTGCCTAATCAATGTTACTTCAATATTTTTAAAACATTAAAAAAATATTGTTAAAATCACATGAATAAATAATATAAGAAATTGAAAAAATAAAGATGATGTATGGGAAAAAACATTTACCACCGACGGGATAAGAACCCCAGCGTATCCGCTCCTTAGTTCGACACACGTCCGGCGATGTTACAAAACTTTACGAACATTCTGGTATATATCACACAAAATACAATTTATTCTTTCTCTAAAATCACATTTCTTAGGTCAAAGAATTACTTGTTTCAATTTAATAATGCTAAAAATTACTTAATATATAGCTGCGATAAAACCAACAAGTGTAACTTTCCTCCTAATAGCAAAAACGTCGAAAAAATTCGGTTTTTATTGTTTTTTGACGATGATGTCCCACAACAAAAAATCTAAAAAAAATTGACGACACTGCCTGTTATAGTACTTTAACAAGGAACTAAACAGTAGAATAGCATTTTTCCGATTTTTTGGAGGTTTTTCATTTTTTTTACGACCACAGTTTGTAACAAAAAAATCAGAAAGTTTAAACTTTCATACGTGCGCGATTCTCCATCCGTTTACATTGTATGTCGTCTGTCGTCGCTGGGTCTTTGAAGCTCGGCACTCGGCAAAAGTTATTCGAGCATTTATTTGAAGCCTTCGAATAAATGATACAGATGAAAGATGAAAAAATTTCTCGTAGTTTGAATAAATCAAATAATACTGCCACCAAATAGCTTTATATGGATAAGATCCGTCGAAAGTTAGTTTCATTACATAACACTTTTATTTCGTTACTACCTTTACTTGAATAATTGCAGTCCAGCATTAGAAGTGGTATTATCGGTTAAATAAGTAAAAAAAAATAATTTTCTGTGTTTGTTACTACGGATCACAATAAGAACGATTGAATTTTGTCATTACTTGAATATTGTATTTATTCTTTTTTTTTTCATTCTATAACTATTACAGAATATATTTTGTTGAATAATCATTATTTTATAAATA
Organism: Halictus rubicundus; assembly: GCF_050948215.1. Classification (NCBI taxonomy): domain Eukaryota; kingdom Metazoa; phylum Arthropoda; class Insecta; order Hymenoptera; family Halictidae; genus Halictus; species Halictus rubicundus. Next base: position 124,173 of record NW_027488914.1, read on the forward strand.
TCGCAATAAGTTCCAAATTAATTAATTACACCTATAAACTATCGATTATAAAACAATGATTACAATGGTGAATAATATGGAAAATAAGAAGGCAATAATAGTGTAATGAAATTATACAATAAAAAATAATTATTCTCATTCTACGCATTATCCGTTTATTTATTGCCTATGTCACTGACGTTTCTTCCGTAATTCACGAGCAAATGTTCTATTTAGGTAGCGAGCGCGGCATGTTTAGCGATGTTGGTATTTGAGATCAGTGATAGTTCCACTTTCTTAGTTCCACCACCGACGAGAGTATCTCGACATTGGGGCCGTTACCGACCGATCCCAGCACCCACCTGGCACTAGGCCTGCAGCCACGCTCGCATATGCGAGCCGAGCTCGGGTCCAGTCGAGCCGGGACTCGCTTTTCGAGTCGAGTCGAGTACTCGCACGATGCGAGCTGCTCGCAACGAAGCGAACGGCTCGAAATAAAATCAGGCGTAAAATGACATGATGCGAGTTACAGCAGGAAGATCAGCACATTGATATTATCAAGCATTTTAGTATATTGACAATGCTAAATGTTTGCGATGTTTTATTATATATTTTGATAGTGAAATGTTGATTCAGAATTTGTATAACCCTTATTGAAAATAATTATGCAATAACAACTATTTCCTAGATTTATGTAAATAACTAGATGTGATCTGTAAAGAACGGTATTTTATATATTCCTTTATATTATACTCCGGTTCACTGTACAGTCGTAAAAATGTGTTGTCGCAAAATTGTTTATAATGTTGAAAATTAACGTGAAACCAAGTTGGAAGTTGGAAGTTCCAACAGCCTGTCATTCGGTACTGTGCAAGTATAGGTGATAAGATTTAAAAGGGCATAGCCGATTAAGATGGTCAAAACAATTGGAACCGCAAAAAGATTCCATTTCAAACAGTATTGATTTCTTGATTTTCTGGAAATGACAGACGTAGATTTCAAAATTCTTTTCACGGAATCTTACCAATTTTCACAAGCAATTTCATATCTGGCGGAAATCGTAGACGAACACAATAATATAAATATTCATTGCCTAATCAATGTTACTTCAATATTTTTAAAACATTAAAAAAATATTGTTAAAATCACATGAATAAATAATATAAGAAATTGAAAAAATAAAGATGATGTATGGGAAAAAACATTTACCACCGACGGGATAAGAACCCCAGCGTATCCGCTCCTTAGTTCGACACACGTCCGGCGATGTTACAAAACTTTACGAACATTCTGGTATATATCACACAAAATACAATTTATTCTTTCTCTTAAATCACATTTCTTAGGTCAAAGAATTACTTGTTTCAATTTAATAATGCTAAAAATTACTTAATATATAGCTGCGATAAAACCAACAAGTGTAACTTTCCTCCTAATAGCAAAAACGTCGAAAAAATTCGGTTTTTATTGTTTTTTGACGATGATGTCCCACAACAAAAAATCTAAAAAAAATTGACGACACTGCCTGTTATAGTACTTTAACAAGGAACTAAACAGTAGAATAGCATGTTTTCAAATTTTTGAGAAATCTGCATTTTTCCGATTTTTTGGAGGTTTTTCATTTTTTTTTACGACCACAGTTTGTAACAAAAAAATCTGAAAGTTTAAACTTTCATACGTGCGCGATTCTCCATCCGTTTACATTGTATGTCGTCTGTCGTCGCTGGGTCTTTGAAGCTCGGCACTCGGCAAAAGTTATTCGAGCATTTATTTGAAGCCTTCGAATAAATGATACAGATGAAAGATGAAAAAATTTCTCGTAGTTTGAATAAATCCGCTTCGAATAAAAAAAAGTATCTTTATTCGTCGGATAAATTCTCGTCGAATAAAATTATTTATTCGATACTCGTCGAATAAGGATACCTTTTTTATTCGAACCTTCGAATAACGAATAAAGATGAAGTATCTTTTATTCGAATCGTTATTTAAATAATTTTTATCTAATAATGCCCAACTCTGGGCACACCAGAATGACTGGCATTCAAAAGGAGAGAATATCCGTCTACGACACATATAATGTTGCACGGAGAAGCGGACAGCGAAACTAGAGAAGCGTCCTTCCCGAGGAGTGGGCCACACATTGTCGGCTATATCGGTGTGAGACCAGAAGACCACTACTAATCCAAGCACAAAGCTTCTTTATTTTTCGTTATTTTTTTTTTTAACTTTTACCAACATATTCGTGACATTTTTCTGATTAAAATGAAACTTAATATGATATAATTCCGATGATAATTACTTGTGTAATGAACGATTGATGTTTCGGACGCGAAGAAGGACAGCGTATGGGAAAGAAAGAGCCGCGGAGAGTCGAAGCGTTCGGAAAAGATGAAAGACTGGCGTGAGCTCAGGCCTTTAAATAAAAAAATAAACTTTTTCATTATTAATTATTTTTCTATCGGACTTTCACCAACATACTCGTGGCATTTTTCTAAGGAAAACGGTACCAAATATGACAAAATTCCGATGATATTTACTTGTGTAATGAACGACGGAAGTTTCGGACGCAAAGAAGGACAGCATATGAAAAGAAAGAGACGCGGCGAGTCCTTCCCGTCTCGAGTTCGACAGCTTGGTTTTCGCCGCGGACAAATAGATGTGGTTACTAATGTATATGTATTGACAATTACTCACAGAAAGTTAAATTTAACAATACAATTAATGATTATACATAAAGTTTATTGCTGATAAAATATAAAGAATATTAAATGTAAAGAAACAATTCTATAAGGTATAAAAAATAGCAATCAATACAATTATAATTAAAACTTAAAATGACAGACACTTTTCAAAACTTTTATCTCTACCTCTATGTTAGGGATACAGAAGCTGAAAATTTCATCGAAATCGGTTGACGGAGAAAAAAACAACGTGCATTGCAAGATATAAGAATCTGTGTATCTGTGTGTCTGTACAAATAGCAATAATACTGCCACCAAATAGCTTTATATGGATAAGATCCGTCGAAAGTTAGTTTCATTACATAACACTTTTATTTCGTTACTACCTTTACTTGAATAATTGCAGTCCAGCATTAGAAGTGGTATTATCGGTTAAATAAGTAAAAAAAAATAATTTTCTGTGTTTGTTACTACGGATCACAATAAGAACGATTGAATTTTGTCATTACTTGAATATTGTATTTATTCTTTTTTTTTTTATTCTATAACTATTACAGAATATATTTTGTTGAATAATCATTATTTTATAAATATCGCAATAAGTTCCAAATTAATTAATTTCACCTATAAACTATCGATTATAAAATAATGATTACAATGGTGAATAATATGGAAAATAAGAAGGCAATAATAGTGTAATGAAATTATACAATAAAAAATAATTATTCTCATTCTACGCATTATCCGTTTATTTATTGCCTATGTCACTGACGTTTCTTCCGTAATTCACGAGCAAATGTTCTATTTAGGTAGCGAGCGCGGCATGTTTAGCGATGTTGGTATTTGAGATCAGTGATAGTTCCACTTTCTTAGTTGCACAACCGACGAGAGTATCTCGACATTGGGGCCGTTACCGACCGATCCCAGCACCCACCTGGCACTAGGCCTGCAGCCAAGCTCGCATATGCGAGCCGAGCTCGGGTCCAGTCGAGCCGGGACTCGCTTTTCGAGTCGAGTCGAGTACTCGCACGATGCGAGCTGCTCGCAACGAAGCGAACGGCTCGAAATAAAATCAGGCGTAAAATGACATGATGCGAGTTACAGCAGGAAGATCAGCACATTGATATTATCAAGCATTTTAGTATATTGACAATGCTAAATGTTTGCGATGTTTTATTATATATTTTGATAGTGAAATGTTGATTCAGAATTTGTATAACCCTTATTGAAAATAATTATGCAATAACAACTATTTAGATTTATGTAAATAACTAGATGTGATCTGTAAAGAACGGTATTTTATATATTCCTTTATATTATACTCCGGTTCACTGTACAGTCGTAAAAATGTGTTGTCGCAAAATTGTTTATAATGTTGAAAATTAACGTGAAACCAAGTTGGAAGTTGGAAGTTCCAACAGCCTGTCATTCGGTACTGTGCAAGTATAGGTGATAAGATTTAAAAGGGCATAGCCGATTAAGATGGTCAAAACAATTGGAACCGCAAAAAGATTCCATTTCAAACAGTATTGATTTCTTGATTTTCTGGAAATGACAGACGTAGATTTCAAAATTCTTTTCACGGAATCTTACCAATTTTCACAAGCAATTTCATATCTGGCGGAAATCGTAGACGAACACAATAATATAAATATTCATTGCCTAATCAATGTTACTTCAATATTTTTAAAACATTAAAAAAATATTGTTAAAATCACATGAATAAATAATATAAGAAATTGAAAAAATAAAGATGATGTATGGGAAAAAACATTTACCACCGACGGGATAAGAACCCCAGCGTATCCGCTCCTTAGTTCGACACACGTCCGGCGATGTTACAAAACTTTACGAACATTCTGGTATATATCACACAAAATACAATTTATTCTTTCTCTTAAATCACATTTCTTAGGTCAAAGAATTACTTGTTTCAATTTAATAATGCTAAAAATTACTTAATATATAGCTGCGATAAAACCAACAAGTGTAACTTTCCTCCTAATAGCAAAAACGTCGAAAAAATTCGGTTTTTATTGTTTTTTGACGATGATGTCCCACAACAAAAAATCTAAAAAAAATTGACGACACTGCCTGTTATAGTACTTTAACAAGGAACTAAACAGTAGAATAGCATGTTTTCAAATTTTTGAGAAATCTGCATTTTTCCGATTTTTTGGAGGTTTTTCATTTTTTTTACGACCACAGTTTGTAACAAAAAAATCTGAAAGTTTAAACTTTCATACGTGCGCGATTCTCCATCCGTTTACATTGTATGTCGTCTGTCGTCGCTGGGTCTTTGAAGCTCGGCACTCGGCAAAAGTTATTCGAGCATTTATTTGAAGCCTTCGGATAAAAGATACAGATGAAAGATGAAAAAATTTCTCGTAGTTTGAATAAATCCGCTTCGAATAAAAAAAAGTATCTTTATTCGTCGGATAAATTCTCGTCGAATAAAATTATTTATTCGATACTCGTCGAATAAAGATACCTTTTTCATTCGAACCTTCGAATAACGAATAAAGATGAAGTATCTTTTATTCGAATCGTTATTTAAATAATTTTTATCTAATAATGCCCAACTCTGGGCACACCAAAATGACTGGCATTCAAAAGGAGAGAATATCCGTCTACGATATAATGTTGCACGGAGAAGCGGACAGCGAAACTAGAGAAGCGTCCTCCCCGAGGAGTGGGCCACACATTGTCGGCTATATCGGTGTGAGACCAGAAGACCACTACTAATCCAATCACAAAGCTTCTTTATTTTTCGTTATTTTTTTTTTTAACTTTTACCAACATATTCGTGACATTTTTCTGATTAAAATGAAACTTAATATGATATAATTCCGATGATAATTACTTGTGTAATGAACGATTGATGTTTCGGACGCGAAGAAGGACAGCGTATGGGAAAGAAAGAGCCGCGGAGAGTCGAAGCGTTCGGAAAAGATGAAAGACTGGCGTGAGCTCAGGCCTTTAAATAAAAAAATAAACTTTTTCATTATTAATTATTTTTCTATCGGACTTTCACCAACATACTCGTGGCATTTTTCTAAGGAAAACGGTACCAAATATGACAAAATTCCGATGATATTTACTTGTGTAATGAACGACGGAAGTTTCGGACGCAAAGAAGGACAGCATATGAAAAGAAAGAGACGCGGCGAGTCCTTCCCGTCTCGAGTTCGACAGCTTGGTTTTCGCCGCGGACAAATAGATGTGGTTACTAATGTATATGTATTGACAATTACTCACAGAAAGTTAAATTTAACAATACAATTAATGATTATACATAAAGTTTATTGCTGATAAAATATAAAGAATATTAAATGTAAAGAAACAATTCTATAAGGTATAAAAAATAGCAATCAATACAATTATAATTAAAACTTAAAATGACAGACACTTTTCAAAACTTTTATCTCTACCTCTATGTTAGGGATACAGAAGCTGAAAATTTCATCGAAATCGGTTGACGGAGAAAAAAACAACGTGCATTGCAAGATATAAGAATCTGTGTATCTGTGTGTCTGTACAAATAGCAATAATACTGCCACCAAATAGCTTTATATGGATAAGATCCGTCGAAAGTTAGTTTCATTACATAACACTTTTATTTCGTTACTACCTTTACTTGAATAATTGCAGTCCAGCATTAGAAGTGGTATTATCGGTTAAATAAGTAAAAAAAAATAATTTTCTGTGTTTGTTACTACGGATCACAATAAGAACGATTGAATTTTGTCATTACTTGAATATTGTATTTATTCTTTTTTTTTTTATTCTATAACTATTACAGAATATATTTTGTTGAATAATCATTATTTTATAAATATCGCAATAAGTTCCAAATTAATTAATTTCACCTATAAACTATCGATTATAAAATAATGATTACAATGGTGAATAATATGGAAAATAAGAAGGCAATAATAGTGTAATGAAATTATACAATAAAAAATAATTATTCTCATTCTACGCATTATCCGTTTATTTATTGCCTATGTCACTGACGTTTCTTCCGTAATTCACGAGCAAATGTTCTATTTAGGTAGCGAGCGCGGCATGTTTAGCGATGTTGGTATTTGAGATCAGTGATAGTTCCACTTTCTTAGTTCCACAACCGACGAGAGTATCTCGACATTGGGGCCGTTACCGACCGATCCCAGCACCCACCTGGCACTAGGCCTGCAGCCAAGCTCGCACATGCGAGCCGAGCTCGGGTCCAGTCGAGCCGGGACTCGCTTTTCGAGTCGAGTCGAGTACTCGCACGATGCGAGCTGCTCGCAACGAAGCGAACGGCTCGAAATAAAATCAGGCGTAAAATGACATGATGCGAGTTACAGCAGGAAGATCAGCACATTGATATTATCAAGCATTTTAGTATATTGACAATGCTAAATGTTTGCGATGTTTTATTATATATTTTGATAGTGAAATGTTGATTCAGAATTTGTATAACCCTTATTGAAAATAATTATGCAATAACAACTATTTAGATTTATGTAAATAACTAGATGTGATCTGTAAAGAACGGTATTTTATATATTCCTTTATATTATACTCCGGGGTTCAGTGTACAGTCGTAAAAATGTGTTGTCGCAAAATTGTTTATAATGTTGAAAATTAACGTGAAACCAAGTTGGAAGTTGGAAGTTCCAACAGCCTGTCATTCGGTACTGTGCAAGTATAGGTGATAAGATTTAAAAGGGCATAGCCGATTAAGATGGTCAAAACAATTGGAACCGCAAAAAGATTCCATTTCAAACAGTATTGATTTCTTGATTTTCTGGAAATGACAGACGTAGAGTTCAAAATTCTTTTCACGGAATCTTACCAATTTTCACAAGCAATTTCATATCTGGCGGAAATCGTAGACGAACACAATAATATAAATATTCATTGCCTAATCAATGTTACTTCAATATTTTTAAAACATTAAAAAAATATTGTTAAAATCACATGAATAAATAATATAAGAAATTGAAAAAATAAAGATGATGTATGGGAAAAAACATTTACCACCGACGGGATAAGAACCCCAGCGTATCCGCTCCTTAGTTCGACACACGTCCGGCGATGTTACAAAACTTTACGAACATTCTGGTATATATCACACAAAATACAATTTATTCTTTCTCTTAAATCACATTTCTTAGGTCAAAGAATTACTTGTTTCAATTTAATAATGCTAAAAATTACTTAATATATAGCTGCGATAAAACCAACAAGTGTAACTTTCCTCCTAATAGCAAAAACGTCGAAAAAATTCGGTTTTTATTGTTTTTTGACGATGATGTCCCACAACAAAAAATCTAAAAAAAATTGACGACACTGCCTGTTATAGTACTTTAACAAGGAACTAAACAGTAGAATAGCATGTTTTCAAATTTTTGAGAAATCTGCATTTTTCCGATTTTTTGGAGGTTTTTCATTTTTTTACGACCACAGTTTGTAACAAAAAAATCAGAAAGTTTAAACTTTCATACGTGCGCGATTCTCCATCCGTTTACATTGTATGTCGTCTGTCGTCGCTGGGTCTTTGAAGCTCGGCACTCGGCAAAAGTTATTCGAGCATTTATTTGAAGCCTTCGAATAAATGATACAGATGAAAGATGAAAAAATTTCTCGTAGTTTGAATAAATCAAATAATACTGCCCACCAAATAGCTTTATATGGATAAGATCCGTCGAAAGTTAGTTTCATTACATAACACTTTTATTTCGTTACTACCTTTACTTGAATAATTGCAGTCCAGCATTAGAAGTGGTATTATCGGTTAAATAAGTAAAAAAATAATTTTCTGTGTTTGTTACTACGGATCACAATAAGAACGATTGAATTTTGTCATTACTTGAATATTGTATTTATTCTTTTTGTTTATTCTATAACTATTACAGAATATATTTTGTTGAATAATCATTATTTTATAAATATCGCAATAAGTTCCAAATTAATTAATTTCACCTATAAACTATCGATTATAAAACAATGATTACAATGGTGCACAATATGGAAAATAAGAAGGCAATAATAGTGTAATGAAATTATACAATAAAAAATAATTATTCTCATTCTACGCATTATCCGTTTATTTATTGCCTATGTCACTGACGTTTCTTCCGTAATTCACGAGCAAATGTTCTATTTAGGTAGCGAGCGCGGCATGTTTAGCGATGTTGGTATTTGAGATCAGTGATAGTTCCAGTTTCTTAGTTCCACAACCGACGAGAGTATCTCGACATTGGGGCCGTTACCGACCGATCCCAGCACCCACCTGGCACTAGGCCTGCAGCCAAGCTCGCATATGCGAGCCGAGCTCGGGTCCAGTCGAGCCGGGACTCGCTTTTCGAGTCGAGTCGAGTACTCGCACGATGCGAGCTGCTCGCAACGAAGCGAACGGCTCGAAATAAAATCAGGCGTAAAATGACATGATGCGAGTTACAGCAGGAAGATCAGCACATTGATATTATCAAGCATTTTAGTATATTGACAATGCTAAATGTTTGCGATGTTTTATTATATATTTTGATAGTGAAATGTTGATTCAGAATTTGTATAACCCTTATTGAAAATAATTATGCAATAACAACAATTTAGATTTATGTAAATAACTAGATGTGATCTGTAAAGAACGGTATTTTATATATTCCTTTACATTATACTCCGGTTCACTGTACAGTCGTAAAAATGTGTTGTCGCAAAATTGTTTATAATGTTGAAAATTAACGTGAAACCAAGTTGGAAGTTGGAAGTTCCAACAGCCTGTCATTCGGTACTGTGCAAGTATAGGTGATAAGATTTAAAAGGGCATAGCCGATTAAGATGGTCAAAACAATTGGAACCGCAAAAAGATTCCATTTCAAACAGTATTGATTTCTTGATTTTCTGGAAATGACAGACGTAGAGTTCAAAATTCTTTTCACGGAATCTTACCAATTTTCACAAGCAATTTCATATCTGGCGGAAATCGTAGACGAACACAATAATATAAATATTCATTGCCTAATCAATGTTACTTCAATATTTTTAAAACATTAAAAAAATATTGTTAAAATCACATGAATAAATAATATAAGAAATTGAAAAAATAAAGATGATGTATGGGAAAAAACATTTACCACCGACGGGATAAGAACCCCAGCGTATCCGCTCCTTAGTTCGACACACGTCCGGCGATGTTACAAAACTTTACGAACATTCTGGTATATATCACACAAAATACAATTTATTCTTTCTCTTAAATCACATTTCTTAGGTCAAAGAATTACTTGTTTCAATTTAATAATGCTAAAAATTACTTAATATATAGCTGCGATAAAACCAACAAGTGTAACTTTCCTCCTAATAGCAAAAACGTCCAAAAAATTCGGTTTTTATTGTTTTTTGACGATGATGTCCCACAACAAAAAATCTAAAAAAAATTGACGACACTGCCTGTTATAGTACTTTAACAAGGAACTAAACAGTAGAATAGCATGTTTTCAAATTTTTGAGAAATCTGCATTTTTCCGATTTTTTGGAGGTTTTTCATTTTTTTTTACGACCACAGTTTGTAACAAAAAAATCTGAAAGTTTAAACTTTCATACGTGCGCGATTCTCCATCCGTTTACATTGTATGTCGTCTGTCGTCGCTGGGTCTTTGAAGCTCGGCACTCGGCAAAAGTTATTCGAGCATTTATTTGAAGCCTTCGAATAAATGATACAGATGAAAGATGAAAAAATTTCTCGTAGTTTGAATAAATCCGCTTCGAATAAAAAAAAAGTATCTTTATTCGTCGGATAAATTCTCGTCGAATAAAATTATTTATTCGATACTCGTCGAATAAGGATACCTTTTTTATTCGAACCTTCGAATAACGAATAAAGATGAAGTATCTTTTATTCGAATCGTTATTTAAATAATTTTTATCTAATAATGCCCAACTCTGGGCACACCAGAATGACTGGCATTCAAAAGGAGAGAATATCCGTCTACGATACATATAATGTTGCACGGAGAAGCGGACAGCGAAACTAGAGAAGCGTCCTCCCCGAGGAGTGGGCCACACATTGTCGGCTATATCGGTGTGAGACCAGAAGACCACTACTAATCCAATCACAAAACTTCTTTATTTTTCGTTATTTTTTTTTTTTTTAACTTTTACCAACATATTCGTGACATTTTTCTGATTAAAATGAAACCAAATATGATATAATTCCGACGATAATTGCTTGTGCAATGAACGATTGATGTTTCGGACGCGAAGAAGGACAGCGTATGGGAAAGAAAGAGCCGCGGAGAGTCGAAGCGTTCGGAAAAGATGAAAGACTGGCGTGAGCTCTGGCCTTTAAATAAAAAAATAAACTTTTTCATTATTAATTATTTTTCTATCGGACTTTCACCAACATACTCGTGGCATTTTTCTAAGGAAAACGGTACCAAATATGACAAAATTCCGATGATATTTACTTGTGTAATGAACGACGGAAGTTTCGGACGCAAAGAAGGACAGCATATGAAAAGAAAGAGACGCGGCGAGTCCTTCCCGTCTCGAGTTCGACAGCTTGGTTTTCGCCGCGGACAAATAGATGTGGTTACTAATGTATATGTATTGACAATTACTCACAGAAAGTTAAATTTAACAATACAATTAATGATTATACATAAAGTTTATTGCTGATAAAATATAAAGAATATTAAATGTAAAGAAACAATTCTATAAGGTATAAAAAATAGCAATCAATACAATTATAATTAAAACTTAAAATGACAGACACTTTTCAAAACTTTTATCTCTACCTCTATGTTAGGGATACAGAAGCTGAAAATTTCATCGAAATCGGTTGACGGAGAAAAAAACAACGTGCATTGCAAGATATAAGAATCTGTGTATCTGTGTGTCTGTACAAATAGCAATAATACTGCCACCAAATAGCTTTATATGGATAAGATCCGTCGAAAGTTAGTTTCATTACATAACACTTTTATTTCGTTACTACCTTTACTTGAATAATTGCAGTCCAGCATTAGAAGTGGTATTATCGGTTAAATAAGTAAAAAAATAATTTTCTGTGTTTGTTACTACGGATCACAATAAGAACGATTGAATTTTGTCATTACTTGAATATTGTATTTATTCTTTTTTTTTTTTATTCTATAACTATTACAGAATATATTTTGTTGAATAATCATTATTTTATAAATATCGCAATAAGTTCCAAATTAATTAATTTCACCTATAAACTATCGATTATAAAACAATGATTACAATGGTGCACAATATGGAAAATAAGAAGGCAATAATAGTGTAATGAAATTATACAATAAAAAATAATTATTCTCATTCTACGCATTATCCGTTTATTTATTGCCTATGTCACTGACGTTTCTTCCGTAATTCACGAGCAAATGTTCTATTTAGGTAGCGAGCGCGGCATGTTTAGCGATGTTGGTATTTGAGATCAGTGATAGTTCCACTTTCTTAGTTCCACAACCGACGAGAGTATCTCGACATTGGGGCCGTTACCGACCGATCCCAGCACCCACCTGGCACTAGGCCTGCAGCCAAGCTCGCATATGCGAGCCGAGCTCGGGTCCAGTCGAGCCGGGACTCGCTTTTCGAGTCGAGTCGAGTACTCGCACGATGCGAGCTGCTCGCAACGAAGCGAACGGCTCGAAATAAAATCAGGCGTAAAATGACATGATGCGAGTTACAGCAGGAAGATCAGCACATTGATATTATCAAGCATTTTAGTATATTGACAATGCTAAATGTTTGCGATGTTTTATTATATATTTTGATAGTGAAATGTTGATTCAGAATTTGTATAACCCTTATTGAAAATAATTATGCAATAACAACTATTTCCTAGATTTATGTAAATAACTAGATGTGATCTGTAAAGAACGGTATTTTATATATTCCTTTATATTATACTCCGGGGTTCAGTGTACAGTCGTAAAAATGTGTTGTCGCAAAATTGTTTATAATGTTGAAAATTAACGTGAAACCAAGTTGGAAGTTGGAAGTTCCAACAGCCTGTCATTCGGTACTGTGCAAGTATAGGTGATAAGATTTAAAAGGGCATAGCCGATTAAGATGGTCAAAACAATTGGAACCGCAAAAAGATTCCATTTCAAACAGTATTGATTTCTTGATTTTCTGGAAATGACAGACGTAGAGTTCAAAATTCTTTTCACGGAATCTTACCAATTTTCACAAGCAATTTCATATCTGGCGGAAATCGTAGACGAACACAATAATATAAATATTCATTGCCTAATCAATGTTACTTCAATATTTTTAAAACATTAAAAAAATATTGTTAAAATCACATGAATAAATAATATAAGAAATTGAAAAAATAAAGATGATGTATGGGAAAAAACATTTACCACCGACGGGATAAGAACCCCAGCGTATCCGCTCCTTAGTTCGACACGTCCGGCGATGTTACAAAACTTTACGAACATTCTGGTATATATCACACAAAATACAATTTATTCTTTCTCTTAAATCACATTTCTTAGGTCAAAGAATTACTTGTTTCAATTTAATAATGCTAAAAATTACTTAATATATAGCTGCGATAAAACCAACAAGTGTAACTTTCCTCCTAATAGCAAAAACGTCGAAAAAATTCGGTTTTTATTGTTTTTTGACGATGATGTCCCACAACAAAAAATCTAAAAAAAATTGACGACACTGCCTGTTATAGTACTTTAACAAGGAACTAAACAGTAGAATAGCATGTTTTCAAATTTTTGAGAAATCTGCATTTTTCCGATTTTTTGGAGGTTTTTCATTTTTTTACGACCACAGTTTGTAACAAAAAAATCAGAAAGTTTAAACTTTCATACGTGCGCGATTCTCCATCCGTTTACATTGTATGTCGTCTGTCGTCGCTGGGTCTTTGAAGCTCGGCACTCGGCAAAAGTTATTCGAGCATTTATTTGAAGCCTTCGAATAAATGATACAGATGAAAGATGAAAAAATTTCTCGTAGTTTGAATAAATCAAATAATACTGCCCACCAAATAGCTTTATATGGATAAGATCCGTCGAAAGTTAGTTTCATTACATAACACTTTTATTTCGTTACTACCTTTACTTGAATAATTGCAGTCCAGCATTAGAAGTGGTATTATCGGTTAAATAAGTAAAAAAATAATTTTCTGTGTTTGTTACTACGGATCACAATAAGAACGATTGAATTTTGTCATTACTTGAATATTGTATTTATTCTTTTTGTTTATTCTATAACTATTACAGAATATATTTTGTTGAATAATCATTATTTTATAAATATCGCAATAAGTTCCAAATTAATTAATTTCACCTATAAACTATCGATTATAAAACAATGATTACAATGGTGCACAATATGGAAAATAAGAAGGCAATAATAGTGTAATGAAATTATACAATAAAAAATAATTATTCTCATTCTACGCATTATCCGTTTATTTATTGCCTATGTCACTGACGTTTCTTCCGTAATTCACGAGCAAATGTTCTATTTAGGTAGCGAGCGCGGCATGTTTAGCGATGTTGGTATTTGAGATCAGTGATAGTTCCAGTTTCTTAGTTCCACAACCGACGAGAGTATCTCGACATTGGGGCCGTTACCGACCGATCCCAGCACCCACCTGGCACTAGGCCTGCAGCCAAGCTCGCATATGCGAGCCGAGCTCGGGTCCAGTCGAGCCGGGACTCGCTTTTCGAGTCGAGTCGAGTACTCGCACGATGCGAGCTGCTCGCAACGAAGCGAACGGCTCGAAATAAAATCAGGCGTAAAATGACATGATGCGAGTTACAGCAGGAAGATCAGCACATTGATATTATCAAGCATTTTAGTATATTGACAATGCTAAATGTTTGCGATGTTTTATTATATATTTTGATAGTGAAATGTTGATTCAGAATTTGTATAACCCTTATTGAAAATAATTATGCAATAACAACAATTTAGATTTATGTAAATAACTAGATGTGATCTGTAAAGAACGGTATTTTATATATTCCTTTACATTATACTCCGGTTCACTGTACAGTCGTAAAAATGTGTTGTCGCAAAATTGTTTATAATGTTGAAAATTAACGTGAAACCAAGTTGGAAGTTGGAAGTTCCAACAGCCTGTCATTCGGTACTGTGCAAGTATAGGTGATAAGATTTAAAAGGGCATAGCCGATTAAGATGGTCAAAACAATTGGAACCGCAAAAAGATTCCATTTCAAACAGTATTGATTTCTTGATTTTCTGGAAATGACAGACGTAGAGTTCAAAATTCTTTTCACGGAATCTTACCAATTTTCACAAGCAATTTCATATCTGGCGGAAATCGTAGACGAACACAATAATATAAATATTCATTGCCTAATCAATGTTACTTCAATATTTTTAAAACATTAAAAAAATATTGTTAAAATCACATGAATAAATAATATAAGAAATTGAAAAAATAAAGATGATGTATGGGAAAAAACATTTACCACCGACGGGATAAGAACCCCAGCGTATCCGCTCCTTAGTTCGACACACGTCCGGCGATGTTACAAAACTTTACGAACATTCTGGTATATATCACACAAAATACAATTTATTCTTTCTCTTAAATCACATTTCTTAGGTCAAAGAATTACTTGTTTCAATTTAATAATGCTAAAAATTACTTAATATATAGCTGCGATAAAACCAACAAGTGTAACTTTCCTCCTAATAGCAAAAACGTCCAAAAAATTCGGTTTTTATTGTTTTTTGACGATGATGTCCCACAACAAAAAATCTAAAAAAAATTGACGACACTGCCTGTTATAGTACTTTAACAAGGAACTAAACAGTAGAATAGCATGTTTTCAAATTTTTGAGAAATCTGCATTTTTCCGATTTTTTGGAGGTTTTTCATTTTTTGTTTACGACCACAGTTTGTAACAAAAAAATCTGAAAGTTTAAACTTTCATACCTGCGCGATTCTCCATCCGTTTACATTGTATGTCGTCTTGTCGTCGCTGGGTCTTTGAAGCTCGGCACTCGGCAAAAGTTATTCGAGCATTTATTTGAAGCCTTCGAATAAATGATACAGATGAAAGATGAAAAAATTTCTCGTAGTTTGAATAAATCCGCTTCGAATAAAAAAAAGTATCTTTATTCGTCGGATAAATTCTCGTCGAATAAAATTATTTATTCGATACTCGTCGAATAAGGATACCTTTTTTATTCGAACCTTCGAATAACGAATAAAGATGAAGTATCTTTTATTCGAATCGTTATTTAAATAATTTTTATCTAATAATGCCCAACTCTGGGCACACCAGAATGACTGGCATTCAAAAGGAGAGAATATCCGTCTACGATACATATAATGTTGCACGGAGAAGCGGACAGCGAAACTAGAGAAGCGTCCTCCCCGAGGAGTGGGCCACACATTGTCGGCTATATCGGTGTGAGACCAGAAGACCACTACTAATCCAATCACAAAGCTTCTTTATTTTTCGTTATTTTTTTTTTTTTTTAACTTTTACCAACATATTCGTGACATTTTTCTGATTAAAATGAAACCAAATATGATATAATTCCGACGATAATTGCTTGTGTAATGAACGATTGATGTTTCGGACGCGAAAAAGGACAGCGTATGGGAAAGAAAGAGCCGCGGAGAGTCGAAGCGTTCGGAAAAGATGAAAGACTGGCGTGAGCTCAGGCCTTTAAATAAAAAAATAAACTTTTTCATTATTAATTATTTTTCTATCGGACTTTCACCAACATACTCGTGGCATTTTTCTAAGGAAAACGGTACCAAATATGACAAAATTCCGATGATATTTACTTGTGTAATGAACGACGGAAGTTTCGGACGCAAAGAAGGACAGCATATGAAAAGAAAGAGACGCGGCGAGTCCTTCCCGTCTCGAGTTCGACAGCTTGGTTTTCGCCGCGGACAAATAGATGTGGTTACTAATGTATATGTATTGACAATTACTCACAGAAAGTTAAATTTAAACAATACAATTAATGATTATACATAAAGTTTATTGCTGATAAAATATAAAGAATATTAAATGTAAAGAAACAATTCTATAAGGTATAAAAAATAGCAATCAATACAATTATAATTAAAACTTAAAATGACAGACACTTTTCAAAACTTTTATCTCTACCTCTATGTTAGGGATACAGAAGCTGAAAATTTCATCGAAATCGGTTGACGGAGAAAAAAACAACGTGCATTGCAAGATATAAGAATCTGTGTATCTGTGTGTCTGTACAAATAGCAATAATACTGCCACCAAATAGCTTTATATGGATAAGATCCGTCGAAAGTTAGTTTCATTACATAACACTTTTATTTCGTTACTACCTTTACTTGAATAATTGCAGTCCAGCATTAGAAGTGGTATTATCGGTTAAATAAGTAAAAAAAAATAATTTTCTGTGTTTGTTACTACGGATCACAATAAGAACGATTGAATTTTGTCATTACTTGAATATTGTATTTGTTCTTTTTGTTTATTCTATAACTATTACAGAATATATTTTGTTGAATAATCATTATTTTATAAATATCGCAATAAGTTCCAAATTAATTAATTTCACCTATAAACTATCGATTATAAAATAATGATTACAATGGTGAATAATATGGAAAATAAGAAGGCAATAATAGTGTAATGAAATTATACAATAAAAAATAATTATTCTCATTCTACGCATTATCCGTTTATTTATTGCCTATGTCACTGACGTTTCTTCCGTAATTCACGAGCAAATGTTCTATTTAGGTAGCGAGCGCGGCATGTTTAGCGATGTTGGTATTTGAGATCAGTGATAGTTCCACTTTCTTAGTTCCACAACCGACGAGAGTATCTCGACATTGGGGCCGTTACCGACCGATCCCAGCACCCACCTGGCACTAGGCCTGCAGCCAAGCTCGCATATGCGAGCCGAGCTCGGGTCCAGTCGAGCCGGGACTCGCTTTTCGAGTCGAGTCGAGTACTCGCACGATGCGAGCTGCTCGCAACGAAGCGAACGGCTCGAAATAAAATCAGGCGTAAAATGACATGATGCGAGTTACAGCAGGAAGATCAGCACATTGATATTATCAAGCATTTTAGTATATTGACAATGCTAAATGTTTGCGATGTTTTATTATATATTTTGATAGTGAAATGTTGATTCAGAATTTGTATAACCCTTATTGAAAATAATTATGCAATAACAACTATTTAGATTTATGTAAATAACTAGATGTGATCTGTAAAGAACGGTATTTTATATATTCCTTTATATTATACTCCGGTTCACTGTACCGTGTAGTCGTAAAAATGTGTTGTCGCAAAATTGTTTATAATGTTGAAAATTAACGTGAAACCAAGTTGGAAGTTGGAAGTTCCAACAGCCTGTCATTCGGTACTGTGCAAGTATAGGTGATAAGATTTAAAAGGGCATAGCCGATTAAGATGGTCAAAACAATTGGAACCGCAAAAAGATTCCATTTCAAACAGTATTGATTTCTTGATTTTCTGGAAATGACAGACGTAGATTTCAAAATTCTTTTCACGGAATCTTACCAATTTTCACAAGCAATTTCATATCTGGCGGAAATCGTAGACGAACACAATAATATAAATATTCATTGCCTAATCAATGTTACTTCAATATTTTTAAAACATTAAAAAAATATTGTTAAAATCACACGAATAAATAATATAAGAAATTGAAAAAATAAAGATGATGTATGGGAAAAAACATTTACCACCGACGGGATAAGAACCCCAGCGTATCCGCTCCTTAGTTCGACACGTCCGGCGATGTTACAAAACTTTACGAACATTCTGGTATATATCACACAAAATACAATTTATTCTTTCTCTTAAATCACATTTCTTAGGTCAAAGAATTACTTGTTTCAATTTAATAATGCTAAAAATTACTTAATATATAGCTGCGATAAAACCAACAAGTGTAACTTTCCTCCTAATAGCAAAAACGTCGAAAAAATTCGGTTTTTATTGTTTTTTGACGATGATGTCCCACAACAAAAAATGTAAAAAAAAATTGACGACACTGCCTGTTATAGTACTTTAACAAGGAACTAAACAGTAGAATAGCATGTTTTCAAATTTTTGAGAAATCTGCATTTTTCCGATTTTTTGGAGGTTTTTCATTTTTTTTTACGACCACAGTTTGTAACAAAAAAATCTGAAAAAATTATCAAAAATCAGCCTTAGAATCCAAAATATGTCACATTTTTTTCAGAATTTTAGAAAGCATCAGAGTGCGGGAAATACGCGGAGAAGCGCGAAATCTAATTTACCCTGTAACTAACCTCATGGGCAAGATAGGGGGTTGAAATTTTACTCAGAGGGGTTTTTCCTCTGGCGGCGTCCTCTTGCTCTGGCCGGGGCTGGTTCCTTCGGGACACCGGCCCCGAGCGGGGCACGAGGACTCCGGGAGCTGTGGGTGGACCGAGCTGGGGCTCGGGAAGCCCAATCCGAAGGCTCCAGGGATGGCGACACCGGGCGGGTCCCTCCGCCCGGGGTCTTATAGCGTAGGCAGTGGGGGAGGTTAACCCCTCCCCCGGGGTATGATGATAGCTGGGGGGTGTCCTGTTGAGTACTCGCGTGATCCAGGCACCTCCCGTGTAGCTTAGGTGGGCGTGAGGTTTTAGTGGGTAGTCTCCGGGGGCTCGCCCCCGGGGAGAATCCCACATAACCCCGGCTTCCCCCAGGGAGTCGGGGTATGTATAAAACATTTCCTCACGATAAAAAAAAAAAAAAAAAAAAAAAAGAGGGGTTTTTCCTCTAAGGGCAGTTTTGACCATAAATCGGCTAGGCCCTTTTAAAAGGATCTGATGTCTACGTTCAACACTCGTCATACTTTCTGTTTAGTTAATATTTTAATCTAAATCTTTTTTCAATTTGCAATTGTTGGCTCTTCTCCATGGATAACAGTCGATCTTTTATACGATGGTCCAAAATCATGCTAACTACCAAATAATTCGTAGTGGCAGCAAAGTTAAATCTACTTCCTAGCTCGACAATTAACGCAATTATATAACGCAATTTTTCCTGCGTTTTCATTACATGTCATCTAGTAAATTAATCTATCTAGCTTGGCAGAACAGCTGAAGTCGTTTGGTCGATTTATAAAAAAAGTTATTCTGATTTAAAGTGTCTGCCATCAATTATGAGACTGACTGCATAATGTATAACGAGAAGCGGCCGCACGTTTCTCGCTAAGCAACCTGCGCTATCTCCATGTTTATAATTGTGCAGTGTGAAAATGGTTTACTGCCTTTTTGGTTCGTTATCTCGGCCATTTCTTCTAAAAAGTGTACTTCCGTACAATGGGACAGTAGGGCTCTCATCAGCGAGCTAAGGTTTATGACCGGCTCTCGCCTGCACTCGCCCACTTAGGTCACCCGCTCTGAGTATTTAATCTACCGGCACGCGTATGCGTTTTGCTCTTCCTCCCTCCCCATCGAGCCACTAGCTTAGTTATTCATTATCGAAAAATATAAAAGTCTAAGACAATCTATTCTCAGGTTAGTTAGCTCAGATTCTGTCAAACAGTTTTTCTCAGCTTACCAGAATTCAGTCTTTTGACCTTTGGTGCGAGTACCAGTGTGGCGGCCTGTGCAAAGAGCACGCCGACGAACCGCCAGCATACATTGTAGACGCGGCGGCGACCTCGTATAAATACACATCAATATTATACAATATTGTTTATATACCCATTCCTTTCAAAAACTATTTAACGAAGCTTAACGTTAATTTTTAACATTATAAACAATTTTGCAACAACACATTTTTACGACTGTACACTGAACCCCGGAGTATAATATAAAGGAATATATAAAATACCGTTCTTTACAGATCACAGCTAGTTATTTACATAAATCTAGGAAATAGTTGTTATTGCATAATTATTTTCAATAAGGGTTATAGAAATTCTGAATCAACATTTCACTATCAAAATATATAATAAAACATCGCAAACATTTAGCATTGTCAATATACTAAAATGCTTGATAATATCGATGTGCTGATCTTCCCGCTGTAACTCGCATCATGTCATTTTACGCCTGATTTTATTTCGAGCAGCTCGCATCGGTGCGGATAGCTCGCATCGTGCGAGTACTCGACTCGACTCGCACAATCGAGCCGAGCTAAGCTCAACCAGAGTTGGGCAAAATATTTATCTAAATAAAAATTTCGAGTAACGAATAAAAGATAAAAAAATTTTTATTTCCTTTTGGTATGTGTTGTGGTTTGGGTGTTCAGTAAAGGATTCACCCAATATAACAATAACCATTTATTAAATAAGCAACAAAAACTCAACGACGTAACAAGGAACAAAGAAAATGAAATAACAATGAAACAAGAACTACGGATAAACGACTATACGAACAACTGACGGCGAATGACGACTTCTCACAACGACTGACTGACTTGAACTGACTGACTGACTGACTGACCCTGTCATCCGTCAGAATCCGCGCTTATATCCTCCAGGAATTTCCTTCGAACAAGAAAACTTCTGGAGTGGGGATGTCGCTTCCTGTACGTGCCACTTGGAGAAAGTTCGTGTCCTTGCACCGAACATCCGTGTCCTGGCGAAAGTCAAGGGTTGGCGGCCAAATGTGCACGCCAAGGAAAAACCCCGAACCTGGTCGCCAAATGTGCACCCCAGGTAGGAACAGACTTCCGGCGACTAAGTGTGCGCTCGGGAAGAGCTTGGGCCTGGCGACCAAGTGCGTCCAAGGTCCCAGCCCGCAGACGAACGCTCCTACCTGGGTCCGATCAACCCTTCTCCAAGGGGTCCGCCACATTACTTGAATATTGTATTTATTCTTTTTTTTTATTCTATAACTATTACAGAATATATTTTGTTGAATAATCATTATTTTATAAATATCGCAAGAAGTTCCAAATTAATTAATTACACCTATAAATTATCGATTATAAAATAATGATTACAATGGTGAACAATATGGAAAATAAGAAGGCAATAAGAGTGTAATGAAATTATACAATAAAAGATAATTATTTTCATTCTACGCATTATACGTTTATTTATTGCCTCTGTCACTGACGTTTTTTCCATAATTCACGAGCAAATGTTCTTTTAGTTCCACAACCGACGAGAGTATCTCGACATTAGGGCCGTTACCGACCGCTCCCAGCACCCACCTGGCACCCACTTTGAGACTCGCAGTTTAACACGGGGGCTGGCAGTCTTATATATATATATATATATATATATATATATATATATATATATATATATATATATATCTCGTGGGTGCACTGATCCACCGACCAGATATATATAAAGACTGACAGCCTTACGGGAGAATGTGTCGCTCGAAAAATACGGTGTTGTCTACCGCTCTCTAGGATAGATTTTGGCTGGAGTAAGAAACAGAAGGCCAACGACGGTATCTCGTCGGTGCAGAAGACCACTAAGGAACTTCTCGTCGCTGAGAAGGTGAATCATCACGGACCCATATCGATTATCAAATGTTACATTCTCCGACAAACGTATTCAAATTAAAAAGATATTTTTTTTTAGTGTTGCTTTTTAAGATCTAAAATATTAAAAGTAAAACTAATATCAAGGACGAAAAATTCGTCAAAATATTTTACGTAAGAAATTATTAAAGCATAATTTTAGGAAAATCAATTTCTACTTCCATATGAGATACCTTAATTTGTAATTTAAAAATATTTCATGAACAAGCATTATTTCCTTACACTTTTTTTTTTATAGATAATTGTTCCAAGAATCGATCTGTGGGAACAGAAATATGTTGAAAACCAGAGTAGCGTTTATTTAACGTACTATTCCGAATAGTATAGAGTTTGAGAGAGAATCACGTGGATGAATTAATATAATATAAAATAATATAATTGTAGAAGCAAAGATGGGCAAATTTTTATTGAAATAGACATTTCAAACAGCGAATAAAAGATAAAAAATGATTTGTTACGCGTCAAATAAAAATAATTATGTTATCTCTATTCCGCACGTAATGAATTTATTCGACGAATAAAGATTTTTTTATAAAGACCGACCAACAGCCTACAATGTAAGCAGATGGAGAATCCAACATTATTGGCAATTTATGCTTTTATGTTTTTAATCAGAACAATATTGTTAATACGAATGAGTTGTAGAGCTCATCCCGATCAAAATGAGTCTAAACACGACATCATTTGGACTGTCTTTAATGAGATTGTAATTTTTATCGTAACATTACGTATCAGTGAAACTTGGTCGATTACACCCGAATTTGATCTCATTTTCATCAGGAAAATCCCCTCCATTCGCTCGTCACAATTTCATGAGGATATATTGCACAATCTAAAAGTTTAAACTTTCATTCGTGCGCGATTCTCCACCCGTTTACATTGTATGTCGTCTGTCGTCGCTGGGTCTTTGAAGCTCGGCACTCGGCAAAAGTTATTCGAGCATTTATTTGAAGCCTTCGAATAAATGATACAGATGAAAGATGAAAAAATTTCTCGTAGTTCGAATAAATCCGCTTCGAATAAAAAAAAGTATCTTTATTCGTCGGATAAATTCTCGTCGAATAAAATTATTTATTCGATACTCGTCGAATAAGGATACCTTTTTTATTCGAACCTTCGAATAACGAATAAAGATGAAGTATCTTTTATTCGAATCGTTATTTAAATAATTTTTATCTAATAATGCCCAACTCTGGGCACACCAGAATGACTGGCATTCAAAAGGAGAGAATATCCGTCTACGATACATATAATGTTGCACGGAGAAGCGGACAGCGAAACTAGAGAAGCGTCCTCCCCGAGGAGTGGGCCACACATTGTCGGCTATATCGGTGTGAGACCAGAAGACCACTACTAATCCAATCACAAAGCTTCTTTATTTTTCGTTATTTTTTTTTTTTTTTAACTTTTACCAACATATTCGTGACATTTTTCTGATTAAAATGAAACCAAATATGATATAATTCCGACGATAATTGCTTGTGTAATGAACGATTGATGTTTCGGACGCGAAAAAGGACAGCGTATGGGAAAGAAAGAGCCGCGGAGAGTCGAAGCGTTCGGAAAAGATGAAAGACTGGCGTGAGCTCAGGCCTTTAAATAAAAAAATAAACTTTTTCATTATTAATTATTTTTCTATCGGACTTTCACCAACATACTCGTGGCATTTTTCTAAGGAAAACGGTACCAAATATGACAAAATTCCGATGATATTTACTTGTGTAATGAACGACGGAAGTTTCGGACGCAAAGAAGGACAGCATATGAAAAGAAAGAGACGCGGCGAGTCCTTCCCGTCTCGAGTTCGACAGCTTGGTTTTCGCCGCGGACAAATAGATGTGGTTACTAATGTATATGTATTGACAATTACTCACAGAAAGTTAAATTTAAACAATACAATTAATGATTATACATAAAGTTTATTGCTGATAAAATATAAAGAATATTAAATGTAAAGAAACAATTCTATAAGGTATAAAAAATAGCAATCAATACAATTATAATTAAAACTTAAAATGACAGACACTTTTCAAAACTTTTATCTCTACCTCTATGTTAGGGATACAGAAGCTGAAAATTTCATCGAAATCGGTTGACGGAGAAAAAAACAACGTGCATTGCAAGATATAAGAATCTGTGTATCTGTGTGTCTGTACAAATAGCAATAATACTGCCACCAAATAGCTTTATATGGATAAGATCCGTCGAAAGTTAGTTTCATTACATAACACTTTTATTTCGTTACTACCTTTACTTGAATAATTGCAGTCCAGCATTAGAAGTGGTATTATCGGTTAAATAAGTAAAAAAATAATTTTCTGTGTTTGTTACTACGGATCACAATAAGAACGATTGAATTTTGTCATTACTTGAATATTGTATTTATTCTTTTTTTTTTTATTCTATAACTATTACAGAATATATTTTGTTGAATAATCATTATTTTATAAATATCGCAATAAGTTCCAAATTAATTAATTTCACCTATAAACTATCGATTATAAAACAATGATTACAATGGTGAATAATATGGAAAATAAGAAGGCAATAATAGTGTAATGAAATTATACAATAAAAAATAATTATTCTCATTCTACGCATTATCCGTTTATTTATTGCCTATGTCACTGACGTTTCTTCCGTAATTCACGAGCAAATGTTCTATTTAGGTAGCGAGCGCGGCATGTTTAGCGATGTTGGTATTTGAGATCAGTGATAGTTCCACTTTCTTAGTTCCACAACCGACGAGAGTATCTCGACATTGGGGCCGTTACCGACCGATCCCAGCACCCACCTGGCACTAGGCCTGCAGCCAAGCTCGCATATGCGAGCCGAGCTCGGGTCCAGTCGAGCCGGGACTCGCTTTTCGAGTCGAGTCGAGTACTCGCACGATGCGAGCTGCTCGCAACGAAGCGAACGGCTCGAAATAAAATCAGGCGTAAAATGACATGATGCGAGTTACAGCAGGAAGATCAGCACATTGATATTATCAAGCATTTTAGTATATTGACAATGCTAAATGTTTGCGATGTTTTATTATATATTTTGATAGTGAAATGTTGATTCAGAATTTGTATAACCCTTATTGAAAATAATTATGCAATAACAACAATTTAGATTTATGTAAATAACTAGATGTGATCTGTAAAGAACGGTATTTTATATATTCCTTTACATTATACTCCGGTTCACTGTACAGTCGTAAAAATGTGTTGTCGCAAAATTGTTTATAATGTTGAAAATTAACGTGAAACCAAGTTGGAAGTTGGAAGTTCCAACAGCCTGTCATTCGGTACTGTGCAAGTATAGGTGATAAGATTTAAAAGGGCATAGCCGATTAAGATGGTCAAAACAATTGGAACCGCAAAAAGATTCCATTTCAAACAGTATTGATTTCTTGATTTTCTGGAAATGACAGACGTAGATTTCAAAATTCTTTTCACGGAATCTTACCAATTTTCACAAGCAATTTCATATCTGGCGGAAATCGTAGACGAACACAATAATATAAATATTCATTGCCTAATCAATGTTACTTCAATATTTTTAAAACATTAAAAAAATATTGTTAAAATCACACGAATAAATAATATAAGAAATTGAAAAAATAAAGATGATGTATGGGAAAAAACATTTACCACCGACGGGATAAGAACCCCAGCGTATCCGCTCCTTAGTTCGACACGTCCGGCGATGTTACAAAACTTTACGAACATTCTGGTATATATCACACAAAATACAATTTATTCTTTCTCTTAAATCACATTTCTTAGGTCAAAGAATTACTTGTTTCAATTTAATAATGCTAAAAATTACTTAATATATAGCTGCGATAAAACCAACAAGTGTAACTTTCCTCCTAATAGCAAAAACGTCGAAAAAATTCGGTTTTTATTGTTTTTTGACGATGATGTCCCACAACAAAAAATGTAAAAAAAAATTGACGACACTGCCTGTTATAGTACTTTAACAAGGAACTAAACAGTAGAATAGCATGTTTTCAAATTTTTGAGAAATCTGCATTTTTCCGATTTTTTGGAGGTTTTTCATTTTTTTTTACGACCACAGTTTGTAACAAAAAAATCTGAAAAAATTATCAAAAATCAGCCTTAGAATCCAAAATATGTCACATTTTTTTCAGAATTTTAGAAAGCATCAGAGTGCGGGAAATACGCGGAGAAGCGCGAAATCTAATTTACCCTGTAACTAACCTCATGGGCAAGATAGGGGGTTGAAATTTTACTCAGAGGGGTTTTTCCTCTAAGGGCAGTTTTGACCATAAATCGGCTAGGCCCTTTTAAAAGGATCTGATGTCTACGTTCAACACTCGTCATACTTTCTGTTTAGTTAATATTTTAATCTAAATCTTTTTTCAATTTGCAATTGTTGGCTCTTCTCCATGGATAACAGTCGATCTTTTATACGATGGTGCAAAATCATGCTAACTACCAAATAATTCGTAGTGGCAGCAAAGTTAAATCTACTTCCTAGCTCGACAATTAACGCAATTATATAACGCAATTTTTCCTGCGTTTTCATTACATGTCATCTAGTAAATTAATCTATCTAGCTTGGCAGAACAGCTGAAGTCGTTTGGTCGATTTATAAAAAAAGTTATTCTGATTTAAAGTGTCTGCCATCAATTATGAGACTGACTGCATAATGTATAACGAGAAGCGGCCGCACGTTTCTCGCTAAGCAACCTGCGCTATCTCCATGTTTATAATTGTGCAGTGTGAAAATGGTTTACTGCCTTTTTGGTTCGTTATCTCGGCCATTTCTTCTAAAAAGTGTACTTCCGTACAATGGGACAGTAGGGCTCTCATCAGCGAGCTAAGGTTTATGACCGGCTCTCGCCTGCACTCGCCCACTTAGGTCACCCGCTCTGAGTATTTAATCTACCGGCACGCGTATGCGTTTTGCTCTTCCTCCCTCCCCATCGAGCCACTAGCTTAGTTATTCATTATCGAAAAATATAAAAGTCTAAGACAATCTATTCTCAGGTTAGTTAGCTCAGATTCTGTCAAACAGTTTTTCTCAGCTTACCAGAATTCAGTCTTTTGACCTTTGGTGCGAGTACCAGTGTGGCGGCCTGTCCAAAGAGCACGCCGACGAACCGCCAGCATACACATTGTAGACGCGGCGGCGACCTCGTATAAATACACATCAATATTATACAATATTGTTTATATACCCATTCCTTTCAAAAACTATTTAACGAAGCTTAACGTTAATTTTTAACATTATAAACAATTTTGCAACAACACATTTTTACGACTGTACACTGAACCCCGGAGTATAATATAAAGGAATATATAAAATACCGTTCTTTACAGATCACACAGCTAGTTATTTACATAAATCTAGGAAATAGTTGTTATTGCATAATTATTTTCAATAAGGGTTATAGAAATTCTGAATCAACATTTCACTATCAAAATATATAATAAAACATCGCAAACATTTAGCATTGTCAATATACTAAAATGCTTGATAATATCGATGTGCTGATCTTCCCGCTGTAACTCGCATCATGTCATTTTACGCCTGATTTTATTTCGAGCAGCTCGCATCGGTGCGGATAGCTCGCATCGTGCGAGTACTCGACTCGACTCGCACAATCGAGCCGAGCTAAGCTCAACCAGAGTTGGGCAAAATATTTATCTAAATAAAAATTTCGAGTAACGAATAAAAGATAAAAAAATTTTTATTTCCTTTTGGTATGTGTTGTGGTTTGGGTGTTCAGTAAAGGATTCACCCAATATAACAATAACCATTTATTAAATAAGCAACAAAAACTCAACGACGTAACAAGGAACAAAGAAAATGAAATAACAATGAAACAAGAACTACGGATAAACGACTATACGAACAACTGACGGCGAATGACGACTTCTCACAACGACTGACTGACTTGAACTGACTGACTGACTGACTGACCCTGTCATCCGTCAGAATCCGCGCTTATATCCTCCAGGAATTTCCTTCGAACAAGAAAACTTCTGGAGTGGGGATGTCGCTTCCTGTACGTGCCACTTGGAGAAAGTTCGTGTCCTTGCACCGAACATCCGTGTCCTGGCGAAAGTCAAGGGTTGGCGGCCAAATGTGCACGCCAAGGAAAAACCCCGAACCTGGTCGCCAAATGTGCACCCCAGGTAGGAACAGACTTCCGGCGACTAAGTGTGCGCTCGGGAAGAGCTTGGGCCTGGCGACCAAGTGCGTCCAAGGTCCCAGCCCGCAGACGACGCTCCTACCTGGGTCCGATCAACCCTTCTCCAAGGGGTCCGCCACATTACTTGAATATTGTATTTATTCTTTTTTTTTATTCTATAACTATTACAGAATATATTTTGTTGAATAATCATTATTTTATAAATATCGCAAGAAGTTCCAAATTAATTAATTACACCTATAAATTATCGATTATAAAATAATGATTACAATGGTGAACAATATGGAAAATAAGAAGGCAATAAGAGTGTAATGAAATTATACAATAAAAGATAATTATTTTCATTCTACGCATTATACGTTTATTTATTGCCTCTGTCACTGACGTTTTTTCCATAATTCACGAGCAAATGTTCTTTTAGTTCCACAACCGACGAGAGTATCTCGACATTAGGGCCGTTACCGACCGCTCCCAGCACCCACCTGGCACCCACTTTGAGACTCGCAGTTTAACACGGGGGCTGGCAGTCTTTATATATATATATATATCTCGTGGGTGCACTGATCCACCGACCAGATATATATAAAGACTGACAGCCTTACGGGAGAATGTGTCGCTCGAAAAATACGGTGTTGTCTACCGCTCTCTAGGATAGATTTTGGCTGGAGTAAGAAACAGAAGGCCAACGACGGTATCTCGTCGGTGCAGAAGACCACTAAGGAACTTCTCGTCGCTGAGAAGGTGAATCATCACGGACCCATATCGATTATCAAATGTTACATTCTCCGACAAACGTATTCAAATTAAAAAGATATTTTTTTTTAGTGTTGCTTTTTAAGATCTAAAATATTAAAAGTAAAACTAATATCAAGGACGAAAAATTCGTCAAAATATTTTACGTAAGAAATTATTAAAGCATAATTTTAGGAAAATCAATTTCTACTTCCATATGAGATACCTTAATTTGTAATTTAAAAATATTTCATGAACAAGCATTATTTCCTTACACTTTTTTTTTTATAGATAATTGTTCCAAGAATCGATCTGTGGGAACAGAAATATGTTGAAAACCAGAGTAGCGTTTATTTAACGTACTATTCCGAATAGTATAGAGTTTGAGAGAGAATCACGTGGATGAATTAATATAATATAAAATAATATAATTGTAGAAGCAAAGATGGGCAAATTTTTATTGAAATAGACATTTCAAACAGCGAATAAAAGATAAAAAATGATTTGTTACGCGTCAAATAAAAATAATTATGTTATCTCTATTCCGCACGTAATGAATTTATTCGACGAATAAAGATTTTTTTATAAAGACCGACCAACAGCCTACAATGTAAGCAGATGGAGAATCCAACATTATTGGCAATTTATGCTTTTATGTTTTTAATCAGAACAATATTGTTAATACGAATGAGTTGTAGAGCTCATCCCGATCAAAATGAGTCTAAACACGACATCATTTGGACTGTCTTTAATGAGATTGTAATTTTTATCGTAACATTACGTATCAGTGAAACTTGGTCGATTACACCCGAATTTCACCTCATTTTCATCAGGAAAATCCCCTCCATTCGCTCGTCACAATTTCATGAGGATATATTGCACAATCTAAAAGTTTAAACTTTCATTCGTGCGCGATTCTCCATCCGTTTACATTGTATGTCGTCTGTCGTCGCTGGGTCTTTGAAGCTCGGCACTCGGCAAAAGTTATTCGAGCATTTATTTGAAGCCTTCGAATAAATGATACAGATGAAAGATGAAAAAATTTCTCGTAGTTTGAATAAATCCGCTTCGAATAAAAAAAAGTATCTTTATTCGTCGGATAAATTCTCGTCGAATAAAATTATTTATTCGATACTCGTCGAATAAGGATACCTTTTTTATTCGAACCTTCGAATAACGAATAAAGATGAAGTATCTTTTATTCGAATCGTTATTTAAATAATTTTTATCTAATAATGCCCAACTCTGGGCACACCAGAATGACTGGCATTCAAAAGGAGAGAATATCCGTCTACGATACATATAATGTTGCACGGAGAAGCGGACAGCGAAACTAGAGAAGCGTCCTCCCCGAGGAGTGGGCCACACATTGTCGGCTATATCGGTGTGAGACCAGAAGACCACTACTAATCCAATCACAAAGCTTCTTTATTTTTCGTTATTTTTTTTTTTTTTTAACTTTTACCAACATATTCGTGACATTTTTCTGATTAAAATGAAACCAAATATGATATAATTCCGACGATAATTGCTTGTGTAATGAACGATTGATGTTTCGGACGCGAAAAAGGACAGCGTATGGGAAAGAAAGAGCCGCGGAGAGTCGAAGCGTTCGGAAAAGATGAAAGACTGGCGTGAGCTCAGGCCTTTAAATAAAAAAATAAACTTTTTCATTATTAATTATTTTTCTATCGGACTTTCACCAACATACTCGTGGCATTTTTCTAAGGAAAACGGTACCAAATATGACAAAATTCCGATGATATTTACTTGTGTAATGAACGACGGAAGTTTCGGACGCAAAGAAGGACAGCATATGAAAAGAAAGAGACGCGGCGAGTCCTTCCCGTCTCGAGTTCGACAGCTTGGTTTTCGCCGCGGACAAATAGATGTGGTTACTAATGTATATGTATTGACAATTACTCACAGAAAGTTAAATTTAACAATACAATTAATGATTATACATAAAGTTTATTGCTGATAAAATATAAAGAATATTAAATGTAAAGAAACAATTCTATAAGGTATAAAAAATAGCAATCAATACAATTATAATTAAAACTTAAAATGACAGACACTTTTCAAAACTTTTATCTCTAGCTCTATGTTAGGGATACAGAAGCTGAAAATTTCATCGAAATCGGTTGACGGAGAAAAAAACAACGTGCATTGCAAGATATAAGAATCTGTGTATCTGTGTGCCTGTACAAATAGCAATAATACTGCCACCAAATAGCTTTATATGGATAAGATCCGTCGAAAGTTAGTTTCATTACATAACACTTTTATTTCGTTACTACCTTTACTTGAATAATTGCAGTCCAGCATTAGAAGTGGTATTATCGGTTAAATAAGTAAAAAAAATAATTTTCTGTGTTTGTTACAACGGATCACAATAAGAACGATTGAATTTTGTCATTACTTGAATATTGTATTTATTCTTTTTTTTTTTATTCTATAACTATTACAGAATATATTTTGTTGAATAATCATTATTTTATAAATATCGCAATAAGTTCCAAATTAATTAATTTCACCTATAAACTATCGATTATAAAATAATGATTACAATGGTGAATAATACGGAAAATAAGAAGGCAATAATAGTGTAATGAAATTATACAATAAAAAATAATTATTCTCATTCTACGCATTATCCGTTTATTTATTGCCTATGTCACTGACGTTTCTTCCGTAATTCACGAGCAAATGTTCTATTTAGGTAGCGAGCGCGGCATGTTTAGCGATGTTGGTATTTGAGATCAGTGATAGTTCCACTTTCTTAGTTCCACAACCGACGAGAGTATCTCGACATTGGGGCCGTTACCGACCGATCCCAGCACCCACCTGGCACTAGGCCTGCAGCCAAGCTCGCATATGCGAGCCGAGCTCGGGTCCAGTCGAGCCGGGACTCGCTTTTCGAGTCGAGTCGAGTACTCGCACGATGCGAGCTGCTCGCAACGAAGCGAACGGCTCGAAATAAAATCAGGCGTAAAATGACATGATGCGAGTTACAGCAGGAAGATCAGCACATTGATATTATCAAGCATTTTAGTATATTGACAATGCTAAATGTTTGCGATGTTTTATTATATATTTTGATAGTGAAATGTTGATACAGAATTTGTATAACCCTTATTGAAAATAATTATGCAATAACAACTATTTAGATTTATGTAAATAACTAGATGTGATCTGTAAACGGTATTTTATATATTCCTTTATATTATACTCCGGTTCACTGTACCGTGTAGTCGTAAAAATGTGTTGTCGCAAAATTGTTTATAATGTTGAAAATTAACGTGAAACCAAGTTGGAAGTTGGAAGTTCCAACAGCCTGTCATTCGGTACTGTGCAAGTATAGGTGATAAGATTTAAAAGGGCATAGCCGATTAAGATGGTCAAAACAATTGGAACCGCAAAAAGATTCCATTTCAAACAGTATTGATTTCTTGATTTTCTGGAAATGACAGACGTAGAGTTCAAAATTCTTTTCACGGAATCTTGCCAATTTTCACAAGCAATTTCATATCTGGCGGAAATCGTAGACGAACACGATAATATAAATATTCATTGCCTAATCAATGTTACTTCAATATTTTTAAAACATTAAAAAAATATTGTTAAAATCACATGAATAAATAATATAAGAAATTGAAAAAATAAAGATGATGTATGGGAAAAAACATTTACCACCGACGGGATAAGAACCCCAGCGTATCCGCTCCTTAGTTCGACACGTCCGGCGATGTTACAAAACTTTACGAACATTCTGGTATATATCACACAAAATACAATTTATTCTTTCTCTTAAATCACATTTCTTAGGTCAAAGAATTACTTGTTTCAATTTAATAATGCTAAAAATTACTTAATATATAGCTGCGATAAAACCAACAAGTGTAACTTTCCTCCTAATAGCAAAAACGTCGAAAAAATTCGGTTTTTATTGTTTTTTGACGATGATGTCCCACAACAAAAAATCTAAAAAAAATTGACGACACTGCCTGTTATAGTACTTTAACAAGGAACTAAACAGTAGAATAGCATGTTTTCAAATTTTTGAGAAATCTGCATTTTTCCGATTTTTTGGAGGTTTTTCATTTTTTTTTACGACCACAGTTTGTAACAAAAAAATCTGAAAAAATTATCAAAAATCAGCCTTAGAATCCAAAATATGTCACATTTTTTTCAGAATTTTAGAAAGCATCAGAGTGCGGGAAATACGCGGAGAAGCGCGAAATCTAATTTACCCTGTAACTAACCTCATGGGCAAGATAGGGGGTTGAAATTTTACTCAGAGGGGTTTTTCCTCTAAGGGCAGTTTTGACCATAAATCGGCTAGGCCCTTTTAAAAGGATCTGATGTCTACGTTCAACACTCGTCATACTTTCTGTTTAGTTAATATTTTAATCTAAATCTTTTTTCAATTTGCAATTGTTGGCTCTTCTCCATGGATAACAGTCGATCTTTTATACGATGGTGCAAAATCATGCTAACTACCAAATAATTCGTAGTGGCAGCAAAGTTAAATCTACTTCCTAGCTCGACAATTAACGCAATTATATAACGCAATTTTTCCTGCGTTTTCATTACATGTCATCTAGTAAATTAATCTATCTAGCTTGGCAGAACAGCTGAAGTCGTTTGGTCGATTTATAAAAAAAGTTATTCTGATTTAAAGTGTCTGCCATCAATTATGAGACTGACTGCATAATGTATAACGAGAAGCGGCCGCACGTTTCTCGCTAAGCAACCTGCGCTATCTCCATGTTTATAATTGTGCAGTGTGAAAATGGTTTACTGCCTTTTTGGTTCGTTATCTCGGCCATTTCTTCTAAAAAGTGTACTTCCGTACAATGGGACAGTAGGGCTCTCATCAGCGAGCTAAGGTTTATGACCGGCTCTCGCCTGCACTCGCCCACTTAGGTCACCCGCTCTGAGTATTTAATCTACCGGCACGCGTATGCGTTTTGCTCTTCCTCCCTCCCCATCGAGCCACTAGCTTAGTTATTCATTATCGAAAAATATAAAAGTCTAAGACAATCTCTATTCTCAGGTTAGTTAGCTCAGATTCTGTCAAACAGTTTTTCTCAGCTTACCAGAATTCAGTCTTTTGACCTTTGGTGCGAGTACCAGTGTGGCGGCCTGTGCAAAGAGCACGCCGACGAACCGCCAGCATACATTGTAGACGCGGCGGCGACCTCGTATAAATACACATCAATATTATACAATATTGTTTATATACCCATTCCTTTCAAAAACTATTTAACGAAGCTTAACGTTAATTTTCAACATTATAAACAATTTTGCAACAACACATTTTTACGACTGTACACTGAACCCCGGAGTATAATATAAAGGAATATATAAAATACCGTTCTTTACAGATCACAGCTAGTTATTTACATAAATCTAGGAAATAGTTGTTATTGCATAATTATTTTCAATAAGGGTTATAGAAATTCTGAATCAACATTTCACCATCAAAATATATAATAAAACATCGCAAACATTTAGCATTGTCAATATACTAAAATGCTTGATAATATCGATGTGCTGATCTTCCCGCTGTAACTCGCATCATGTCATTTTACGCCTGATTTTATTTCGAGCAGCTCGCATCGGTGCGGATAGCTCGCATCGTGCGAGTACTCGACTCGACTCGCACAATCGAGCCGAGCTAAGCTCAACCAGAGTTGGGCAAAATATTTATCTAAATAAAAATTTCGAGTAACGAATAAAAGATAAAAAAATTTTTATTTCCTTTTGGTATGTGTTGTGGTTTGGGTGTTCAGTAAAGGATTCACCCAATATAACAATAACCATTTATTAAATAAGCAACAAAAACTCAACGACGTAACAAGGAACAAAGAAAATGAAATAACAATGAAACAAGAACTACGGATAAACGACTATACGAACAACTGACGGCGAATGACGACTTCTCACAACGACTGACTGACTTGAACTGACTGACTGACTGACTGACCCTGTCATCCGTCAGAATCCGCGCTTATATCCTCCAGGAATTTCCTTCGAACAAGAAAACTTCTGGAGTGGGGATGTCGCTTCCTGTACGTGCCACTTGGAGAAAGTTCGTGTCCTTGCACCGAACATCCGTGTCCTGGCGAAAGTCAAGGGTTGGCGGCCAAATGTGCACGCCAAGGAAAAACCCCGAACCTGGTCGCCAAATGTGCACCCCAGGTAGGAACAGACTTCCGGCGACTAAGTGTGCGCTCGGGAAGAGCTTGGGCCTGGCGACCAAGTGCGTCCAAGGTCCCAGCCCGCAGACGACGCTCCTACCTGGGTCCGATCAACCCTTCTCCAAGGGGTCCGCCACATTACTTGAATATTGTATTTATTCTTTTTTTTTATTCTATAACTATTACAGAATATATTTTGTTGAATAATCATTATTTTATAAATATCGCAAGAAGTTCCAAATTAATTAATTACACCTATAAATTATCGATTATAAAATAATGATTACAATGGTGAACAATATGGAAAATAAGAAGGCAATAAGAGTGTAATGAAATTATACAATAAAAGATAATTATTTTCATTCTACGCATTATACGTTTATTTATTGCCTCTGTCACTGACGTTTTTTCCATAATTCACGAGCAAATGTTCTTTTAGTTCCACAACCGACGAGAGTATCTCGACATTAGGGCCGTTACCGACCGCTCCCAGCACCCACCTGGCACCCACTTTGAGACTCGCAGTTTAACACGGGGGCTGGCAGTCTTATATATATATATATATATATCTCGTGGGTGCACTGATCCACCGACCAGATATATATAAAGACTGACAGCCTTACGGGAGAATGTGTCGCTCGAAAAATACGGTGTTGTCTACCGCTCTCTAGGATAGATTTTGGCTGGAGTAAGAAACAGAAGGCCAACGACGGTATCTCGTCGGTGCAGAAGACCACTAAGGAACTTCTCGTCGCTGAGAAGGTGAATCATCACGGACCCATATCGATTATCAAATGTTACATTCTCCGACAAACGTATTCAAATTAAAAAGATATTTTTTTTTAGTGTTGCTTTTTAAGATCTAAAATATTAAAAGTAAAACTAATATCAAGGACGAAAAATTCGTCAAAATATTTTACGTAAGAAATTATTAAAGCATAATTTTAGGAAAATCAATTTCTACTTCCATATGAGATACCTTAATTTGTAATTTAAAAATATTTCATGAACAAGCATTATTTCCTTACACTTTTTTTTTTATAGATAATTGTTCCAAGAATCGATCTGTGGGAACAGAAATATGTTGAAAACCAGAGTAGCGTTTATTTAACGTACTATTCCGAATAGTATAGAGTTTGAGAGAGAATCACGTGGATGAATTAATATAATATAAAATAATATAATTGTAGAAGCAAAGATGGGCAAAT
This sequence comes from Halictus rubicundus, assembly GCF_050948215.1. Classification (NCBI taxonomy): domain Eukaryota; kingdom Metazoa; phylum Arthropoda; class Insecta; order Hymenoptera; family Halictidae; genus Halictus; species Halictus rubicundus. The sequence goes on from NW_027488914.1 coordinate 160,671, forward strand.
TTTTATTGAAATAGACATTTCAAACAGCGAATAAAAGATAAAAAATGATTTGTTACGCGTCAAATAAAAATAATTATGTTATCTCTATTCCGCACGTAATGAATTTATTCGACGAATAAAGATTTTTTTATAAAGACCGACCAACAGCCTACAATGTAAGCAGATGGAGAATCCAACATTATTGGCAATTTATGCTTTTATGTTTTTAATCAGAACAATATTGTTAATACGAATGAGTTGTAGAGCTCATCCCGATCAAAATGAGTCTAAACACGACATCATTTGGACTGTCTTTAATGAGATTGTAATTTTTATCGTAACATTACGTATCAGTGAAACTTGGTCGATTACACCCGAATTTCACCTCATTTTCATCAGGAAAATCCCCTCCATTCGCTCGTCACAATTTCATGAGGATATATTGCACAATCTAAAAGTTTAAACTTTCATTCGTGCGCGATTCTCCATCCGTTTACATTGTATGTCGTCTGTCGTCGCTGGGTCTTTGAAGCTCGGCACTCGGCAAAAGTTATTCGAGCATTTATTTGAAGCCTTCGAATAAATGATACAGATGAAAGATGAAAAAATTTCTCGTAGTTTGAATAAATCCGCTTCGAATAAAAAAAAGTATCTTTATTCGTCGGATAAATTCTCGTCGAATAAAATTATTTATTCGATACTCGTCGAATAAGGATACCTTTTTTATTCGAACCTTCGAATAACGAATAAAGATGAAGTATCTTTTATTCGAATCGTTATTTAAATAATTTTTATCTAATAATGCCCAACTCTGGGCACACCAGAATGACTGGCATTCAAAAGGAGAGAATATCCGTCTACGATACATATAATGTTGCACGGAGAAGCGGACAGCGAAACTAGAGAAGCGTCCTCCCCGAGGAGTGGGCCACACATTGTCGGCTATATCGGTGTGAGACCAGAAGACCACTACTAATCCAATCACAAAGCTTCTTTATTTTTCGTTATTTTTTTTTTTTTTTAACTTTTACCAACATATTCGTGACATTTTTCTGATTAAAATGAAACCAAATATGATATAATTCCGACGATAATTGCTTGTGCAATGAACGATTGATGTTTCGGACGCGAAAAAGGACAGCGTATGGGAAAGAAAGAGCCGCGGAGAGTCGAAGCGTTCGGAAAAGATGAAAGACTGGCGTGAGCTCAGGCCTTTAAATAAAAAAATAAACTTTTTCATTATTAATTATTTTTCTATCGGACTTTCACCAACATACTCGTGGCATTTTTCTAAGGAAAACGGTACCAAATATGACAAAATTCCGATGATATTTACTTGTGTAATGAACGACGGAAGTTTCGGACGCAAAGAAGGACAGCATATGAAAAGAAAGAGACGCGGCGAGTCCTTCCCGTCTCGAGTTCGACAGCTTGGTTTTCGCCGCGGACAAATAGATGTGGTTACTAATGTATATGTATTGACAATTACTCACAGAAAGTTAAATTTAACAATACAATTAATGATTATACATAAAGTTTATTGCTGATAAAATATAAAGAATATTAAATGTAAAGAAACAATTCTATAAGGTATAAAAAATAGCAATCAATACAATTATAATTAAAACTTAAAATGACAGACACTTTTCAAAACTTTTATCTCTAGCTCTATGTTAGGGATACAGAAGCTGAAAATTTCATCGAAATCGGTTGACGGAGAAAAAAACAACGTGCATTGCAAGATATAAGAATCTGTGTATCTGTGTGCCTGTACAAATAGCAATAATACTGCCACCAAATAGCTTTATATGGATAAGATCCGTCGAAAGTTAGTTTCATTACATAACACTTTTATTTCGTTACTACCTTTACTTGAATAATTGCAGTCCAGCATTAGAAGTGGTATTATCGGTTAAATAAGTAAAAAAAAATAATTTTCTGTGTTTGTTACTACGGATCACAATAAGAACGATTGAATTTTGTCATTACTTGAATATTGTATTTATTCTTCTTTTTTTTTTATTCTATAACTATTACAGAATATATTTTGTTGAATAATCATTATTTTATAAATATCGCAATAAGTTCCAAATTAATTAATTTCACCTATAAACTATCGATTATAAAATAATGATTACAATGGTGAATAATATGGAAAATAAGAAGGCAATAATAGTGTAATGAAATTATACAATAAAAAATAATTATTCTCATTCTACGCATTATCCGTTTATTTATTGCCTATGTCACTGACGTTTCTTCCGTAATTCACGAGCAAATGTTCTATTTAGGTAGCGAGCGCGGCATGTTTAGCGATGTTGGTATTTGAGATCAGTGATAGTTCCACTTTCTTAGTTCCACAACCGACGAGAGTATCTCGACATTGGGGCCGTTACCGACCGATCCCAGCACCCACCTGGCACTAGGCCTGCAGCCAAGCTCGCATATGCGAGCCGAGCTCGGGTCCAGTCGAGCCGGGACTCGCTTTTCGAGTCGAGTCGAGTACTCGCACGATGCGAGCTGCTCGCAACGAAGCGAACGGCTCGAAATAAAATCAGGCGTAAAATGACATGATGCGAGTTACAGCAGGAAGATCAGCACATTGATATTATCAAGCATTTTAGTATATTGACAATGCTAAATGTTTGCGATGTTTTATTATATATTTTGATAGTGAAATGTTGATTCAGAATTTGTATAACCCTTATTGAAAATAATTATGCAATAACAACTATTTAGATTTATGTAAATAACTAGATGTGATCTGTAAAGAACGGTATTTTATATATTCCTTTATATTATACTCCGGTTCACTGTACCGTGTAGTCGTAAAAATGTGTTGTCGCAAAATTGTTTATAATGTTGAAAATTAACGTGAAACCAAGTTGGAAGTTGGAAGTTCCAACAGCCTGTCATTCGGTACTGTGCAAGTATAGGTGATAAGATTTAAAAGGGCATAGCCGATTAAGATGGTCAAAACAATTGGAACCGCAAAAAGATTCCATTTCAAACAGTATTGATTTCTTGATTTTCTGGAAATGACAGACGTAGATTTCAAAATTCTTTTCACGGAATCTTACCAATTTTCACAAGCAATTTCATATCTGGCGGAAATCGTAGACGAACACAATAATATAAATATTCATTGCCTAATCAATGTTACTTCAATATTTTTAAAACATTAAAAAAATATTGTTAAAATCACATGAATAAATAATATAAGAAATTGAAAAAATAAAGATGATGTATGGGAAAAAACATTTACCACCGACGGGATAAGAACCCCAGCGTATCCGCTCCTTAGTTCGACACGTCCGGCGATGTTACAAAACTTTACGAACATTCTGGTATATATCACACAAAATACAATTTATTCTTTCTCTTAAATCACATTTCTTAGGTCAAAGAATTACTTGTTTCAATTTAATAATGCTAAAAATTACTTAATATATAGCTGCGATAAAACCAACAAGTGTAACTTTCCTCCTAATAGCAAAAACGTCGAAAAAATTCGGTTTTTATTGTTTTTTGACGATGATGTCCCACAACAAAAAATGTAAAAAAAAATTGACGACACTGCCTGTTATAGTACTTTAACAAGGAACTAAACAGTAGAATAGCATGTTTTCAAATTTTTGAGAAATCTGCATTTTTCCGATTTTTTGGAGGTTTTTCATTTTTTTTACGACCACAGTTTGTAACAAAAAAATCAGAAAGTTTAAACTTTCATACGTGCGCGATTCTCCATCCGTTTACATTGTATGTCGTCTGTTGTCGCTGGGTCTTTGAAGCTCGGCACTCGGCAAAAGTTATTCGAGCATTTATTTGAAGCCTTCGAATAAATGATACAGATGAAAGATGAAAAAATTTCTCGTAGTTCGAATAAATCCGCTTCGAATAAAAAAAAGTATCTCTATTCGTCGGATAAATTCTCGTCGAATAAAATTATTTATTCGATACTCGTCGAATAAGGATACCTTTTTTATTCGAACCTTCGAATAACGAATAAAGATGAAGTATCTTTTATTCGAATCGTTATTTAAATAATTTTTATCTAATAATGCCCAACTCTGGGCACACCAGAATGACTGGCATTCAAAAGGAGAGAATATCCGTCTACGATACATATAATGTTGCACGGAGAAGCGGACAGCGAAACTAGAGAAGCGTCCTCCCCGAGGAGTGGGCCACACATTGTCGGCTATATCGGTGTGAGACCAGAAGACCACTACTAATCCAATCACAAAACTTCTTTATTTTTCGTTATTTTTTTTTTTTTTTTAACTTTTACCAACATATTCGTGACATTTTTCTGATTAAAATGAAACCAAATATGATATAATTCCGACGATAATTGCTTGTGCAATGAACGATTGATGTTTCGGACGCGAAAAAGGACAGCGTATGGGAAAGAAAGAGCCGCGGAGAGTCGAAGCGTTCGGAAAAGATGAAAGACTGGCGTGAGCTCAGGCCTTTAAATAAAAAAATAAACTTTTTCATTATTAATTATTTTTCTATCGGACTTTCACCAACATACTCGTGGCATTTTTCTAAGGAAAACGGTACCAAATATGACAAAATTCCGATGATATTTACTTGTGTAATGAACGACGGACGTTTCGGACGCAAAGAAGGACAGCATATGAAAAGAAAGAGACGCGGCGAGTCCTTCCCGTCTCGAGTTCGACAGCTTGGTTTTCGCCGCGGACAAATAGATGTGGTTACTAATGTATATGTATTGACAATTACTCACAGAAAGTTAAATTTAAACAATACAATTAATGATTATACATAAAGTTTATTGCTTATAAAATATAAAGAATATTAAATGTAAAGAAACAATTCTATAAGGTATAAAAAATAGCAATCAATACAATTATAATTAAAACTTAAAATGACAGACACTTTTCAAAACTTTTATCTCTAGCTCTATGTTAGGGATACAGAAGCTGAAAATTTCATCGAAATCGGTTGACGGAGAAAAAAACAACGTGCATTGCAAGATATAAGAATCTGTGTATCTGTGTGCCTGTACAAATAGCAATAATACTGCCACCAAATAGCTTTATATGGATAAGATCCGTCGAAAGTTAGTTTCATTACATAACACTTTTATTTCGTTACTACCTTTACTTGAATAATTGCAGTCCAGCATTAGAAGTGGTATTATCGGTTAAATAAGTAAAAAAATAATTTTCTGTGTTTGTTACTACGGATCACAATAAGAACGATTGAATTTTGTCATTACTTGAATATTGTATTTGTTCTTTTTGTTTATTCTATAACTATTACAGAATATATTTTGTTGAATAATCATTATTTTATAAATATCGCAATAAGTTCCAAATTAATTAATTTCACCTATAAACTATCGATTATAAAATAATGATTACAATGGTGAATAATATGGAAAATAAGAAGGCAATAATAGTGTAATGAAATTATACAATAAAAAATAATTATTCTCATTCTACGCATTATCCGTTTATTTATTGCCTATGTCACTGACGTTTCTTCCGTAATTCACGAGCAAATGTTCTATTTAGGTAGCGAGCGCGGCATGTTTAGCGATGTTGGTATTTGAGATCAGTGATAGTTCCACTTTCTTAGTTCCACAACCGACGAGAGTATCTCGACATTGGGGCCGTTACCGACCGATCCCAGCACCCACCTGGCACTAGGCCTGCAGCCAAGCTCGCATATGCGAGCCGAGCTCGGGTCCAGTCGAGCCGGGACTCGCTTTTCGAGTCGAGTCGAGTACTCGCACGATGCGAGCTGCTAGCAACGAAGCGAACGGCTCGAAATAAAATCAGGCGTAAAATGACATGATGCGAGTTACAGCAGGAAGATCAGCACATTGATATTATCAAGCATTTTAGTATATTGACAATGCTAAATGTTTGCGATGTTTTATTATATATTTTGATAGTGAAATGTTGATTCAGAATTTGTATAACCCTTATTGAAAATAATTATGCAATAACAACTATTTAGATTTATGTAAATAACTAGATGTGATCTGTAAAGAACGGTATTTTATATATTCCTTTATATTATACTCCGGTTCACTGTACCGTGTAGTCGTAAAAATGTGTTGTCGCAAAATTGTTTATAATGTTGAAAATTAACGTGAAACCAAGTTGGAAGTTGGAAGTTCCAACAGCCTGTCATTCGGTACTGTGCAAGTATAGGTGATAAGATTTAAAAGGGCATAGCCGATTAAGATGGTCAAAACAATTGGAACCGCAAAAAGATTCCATTTCAAACAGTATTGATTTCTTGATTTTCTGGAAATGACAGACGTAGATTTCAAAATTCTTTTCACGGAATCTTACCAATTTTCACAAGCAATTTCATATCTGGCGGAAATCGTAGACGAACACAATAATATAAATATTCATTGCCTAATCAATGTTACTTCAATATTTTTAAAACATTAAAAAAATATTGTTAAAATCACACGAATAAATAATATAAGAAATTGAAAAAATAAAGATGATGTATGGGAAAAAACATTTACCACCGACGGGATAAGAACCCCAGCGTATCCGCTCCTTAGTTCGACACGTCCGGCGATGTTACAAAACTTTACGAACATTCTGGTATATATCACACAAAATACAATTTATTCTTTCTCTTAAATCACATTTCTTAGGTCAAAGAATTACTTGTTTCAATTTAATAATGCTAAAAATTACTTAATATATAGCTGCGATAAAACCAACAAGTGTAACTTTCCTCCTAATAGCAAAAACGTCGAAAAAATTCGGTTTTTATTGTTTTTTGACGATGATGTCCCACAACAAAAAATGTAAAAAAAAATTGACGACACTGCCTGTTATAGTACTTTAACAAGGAACTAAACAGTAGAATAGCATGTTTTCAAATTTTTGAGAAATCTGCATTTTTCCGATTTTTTGGAGGTTTTTCATTTTTTTTTACGACCACAGTTTGTAACAAAAAAATCTGAAAAAATTATCAAAAATCAGCCTTAGAATCCAAAATATGTCACATTTTTTTCAGAATTTTAGAAAGCATCAGAGTGCGGGAAATACGCGGAGAAGCGCGAAATCTAATTTACCCTGTAACTAACCTCATGGGCAAGATAGGGGGTTGAAATTTTACTCAGAGGGGTTTTTCCTCTAAGGGCAGTTTTGACCATAAATCGGCTAGGCCCTTTTAAAAGGATCTGATGTCTACGTTCAACACTCGTCATACTTTCTGTTTAGTTAATATTTTAATCTAAATCTTTTTTCAATTTGCAATTGTTGGCTCTTCTCCATGGATAACAGTCGATCTTTTATACGATGGTGCAAAATCATGCTAACTACCAAATAATTCGTAGTGGCAGCAAAGTTAAATCTACTTCCTAGCTCGACAATTAACGCAATTATATAACGCAATTTTTCCTGCGTTTTCATTACATGTCATCTAGTAAATTAATCTATCTAGCTTGGCAGAACAGCTGAAGTCGTTTGGTCGATTTATAAAAAAAGTTATTCTGATTTAAAGTGTCTGCCATCAATTATGAGACTGACTGCATAATGTATAACGAGAAGCGGCCGCACGTTTCTCGCTAAGCAACCTGCGCTATCTCCATGTTTATAATTGTGCAGTGTGAAAATGGTTTACTGCCTTTTTGGTTCGTTATCTCGGCCATTTCTTCTAAAAAGTGTACTTCCGTACAATGGGACAGTAGGGCTCTCATCAGCGAGCTAAGGTTTATGACCGGCTCTCGCCTGCACTCGCCCACTTAGGTCACCCGCTCTGAGTATTTAATCTACCGGCACGCGTATGCGTTTTGCTCTTCCTCCCTCCCCATCGAGCCACTAGCTTAGTTATTCATTATCGAAAAATATAAAAGTCTAAGACAATCTATTCTCAGGTTAGTTAGCTCAGATTCTGTCAAACAGTTTTTCTCAGCTTACCAGAATTCAGTCTTTTGACCTTTGGTGCGAGTACCAGTGTGGCGGCCTGTCCAAAGAGCACGCCGACGAACCGCCAGCATACACATTGTAGACGCGGCGGCGACCTCGTATAAATACACATCAATATTATACAATATTGTTTATATACCCATTCCTTTCAAAAACTATTTAACGAAGCTTAACGTTAATTTTTAACATTATAAACAATTTTGCAACAACACATTTTTACGACTGTACACTGAACCCCGGAGTATAATATAAAGGAATATATAAAATACCGTTCTTTACAGATCACACAGCTAGTTATTTACATAAATCTAGGAAATAGTTGTTATTGCATAATTATTTTCAATAAGGGTTATAGAAATTCTGAATCAACATTTCACTATCAAAATATATAATAAAACATCGCAAACATTTAGCATTGTCAATATACTAAAATGCTTGATAATATCGATGTGCTGATCTTCCCGCTGTAACTCGCATCATGTCATTTTACGCCTGATTTTATTTCGAGCAGCTCGCATCGGTGCGGATAGCTCGCATCGTGCGAGTACTCGACTCGACTCGCACAATCGAGCCGAGCTAAGCTCAACCAGAGTTGGGCAAAATATTTATCTAAATAAAAATTTCGAGTAACGAATAAAAGATAAAAAAATTTTTATTTCCTTTTGGTATGTGTTGTGGTTTGGGTGTTCAGTAAAGGATTCACCCAATATAACAATAACCATTTATTAAATAAGCAACAAAAACTCAACGACGTAACAAGGAACAAAGAAAATGAAATAACAATGAAACAAGAACTACGGATAAACGACTATACGAACAACTGACGGCGAATGACGACTTCTCACAACGACTGACTGACTTGAACTGACTGACTGACTGACTGACCCTGTCATCCGTCAGAATCCGCGCTTATATCCTCCAGGAATTTCCTTCGAACAAGAAAACTTCTGGAGTGGGGATGTCGCTTCCTGTACGTGCCACTTGGAGAAAGTTCGTGTCCTTGCACCGAACATCCGTGTCCTGGCGAAAGTCAAGGGTTGGCGGCCAAATGTGCACGCCAAGGAAAAACCCCGAACCTGGTCGCCAAATGTGCACCCCAGGTAGGAACAGACTTCCGGCGACTAAGTGTGCGCTCGGGAAGAGCTTGGGCCTGGCGACCAAGTGCGTCCAAGGTCCCAGCCCGCAGACGACGCTCCTACCTGGGTCCGATCAACCCTTCTCCAAGGGGTCCGCCACATTACTTGAATATTGTATTTATTCTTTTTTTTTATTCTATAACTATTACAGAATATATTTTGTTGAATAATCATTATTTTATAAATATCGCAAGAAGTTCCAAATTAATTAATTACACCTATAAATTATCGATTATAAAATAATGATTACAATGGTGAACAATATGGAAAATAAGAAGGCAATAAGAGTGTAATGAAATTATACAATAAAAGATAATTATTTTCATTCTACGCATTATACGTTTATTTATTGCCTCTGTCACTGACGTTTTTTCCATAATTCACGAGCAAATGTTCTTTTAGTTCCACAACCGACGAGAGTATCTCGACATTAGGGCCGTTACCGACCGCTCCCAGCACCCACCTGGCACCCACTTTGAGACTCGCAGTTTAACACGGGGGCTGGCAGTCTTTATATATATATATATATATATCTCGTGGGTGCACTGATCCACCGACCAGATATATATAAAGACTGACAGCCTTACGGGAGAATGTGTCGCTCGAAAAATACGGTGTTGTCTACCGCTCTCTAGGATAGATTTTGGCTGGAGTAAGAAACAGAAGGCCAACGACGGTATCTCGTCGGTGCAGAAGACCACTAAGGAACTTCTCGTCGCTGAGAAGGTGAATCATCACGGACCCATATCGATTATCAAATGTTACATTCTCCGACAAACGTATTCAAATTAAAAAGATATTTTTTTTTAGTGTTGCTTTTTAAGATCTAAAATATTAAAAGTAAAACTAATATCAAGGACGAAAAATTCGTCAAAATATTTTACGTAAGAAATTATTAAAGCATAATTTTAGGAAAATCAATTTCTACTTCCATATGAGATACCTTAATTTGTAATTTAAAAATATTTCATGAACAAGCATTATTTCCTTACACTTTTTTTTTTATAGATAATTGTTCCAAGAATCGATCTGTGGGAACAGAAATATGTTGAAAACCAGAGTAGCGTTTATTTAACGTACTATTCCGAATAGTATAGAGTTTGAGAGAGAATCACGTGGATGAATTAATATAATATAAAATAATATAATTGTAGAAGCAAAGATGGGCAAATTTTTATTGAAATAGACATTTCAAACAGCGAATAAAAGATAAAAAATGATTTGTTACGCGTCAAATAAAAATAATTATGTTATCTCTATTCCGCACGTAATGAATTTATTCGACGAATAAAGATTTTTTTATAAAGACCGACCAACAGCCTACAATGTAAGCAGATGGAGAATCCAACATTATTGGCAATTTATGCTTTTATGTTTTTAATCAGAACAATATTGTTAATACGAATGAGTTGTAGAGCTCATCCCGATCAAAATGAGTCTAAACACGACATCATTTGGACTGTCTTTAATGAGATTGTAATTTTTATCGTAACATTACGTATCAGTGAAACTTGGTCGATTACACCCGAATTTCACCTCATTTTCATCAGGAAAATCCCCTCCATTCGCTCGTCACAATTTCATGAGGATATATTGCACAATCTAAAAGTTTAAACTTTCATTCGTGCGCGATTCTCCATCCGTTTACATTGTATGTCGTCTGTCGTCGCTGGGTCTTTGAAGCTCGGCACTCGGCAAAAGTTATTCGAGCATTTATTTGAAGCCTTCGAATAAATGATACAGATGAAAGATGAAAAAATTTCTCGTAGTTTGAATAAATCCGCTTCGAATAAAAAAAAGTATCTTTATTCGTCGGATAAATTCTCGTCGAATAAAATTATTTATTCGATACTCGTCGAATAAGGATACCTTTTTTATTCGAACCTTCGAATAACGAATAAAGATGAAGTATCTTTTATTCGAATCGTTATTTAAATAATTTTTATCTAATAATGCCCAACTCTGGGCACACCAGAATGACTGGCATTCAAAAGGAGAGAATATCCGTCTACGATACATATAATGTTGCACGGAGAAGCGGACAGCGAAACTAGAGAAGCGTCCTCCCCGAGGAGTGGGCCACACATTGTCGGCTATATCGGTGTGAGACCAGAAGACCACTACTAATCCAATCACAAAGCTTCTTTATTTTTCGTTATTTTTTTTTTTTTTTAACTTTTACCAACATATTCGTGACATTTTTCTGATTAAAATGAAACCAAATATGATATAATTCCGACGATAATTGCTTGTGTAATGAACGATTGATGTTTCGGACGCGAAAAAGGACAGCGTATGGGAAAGAAAGAGCCGCGGAGAGTCGAAGCGTTCGGAAAAGATGAAAGACTGGCGTGAGCTCAGGCCTTTAAATAAAAAAATAAACTTTTTCATTATTAATTATTTTTCTATCGGACTTTCACCAACATACTCGTGGCATTTTTCTAAGGAAAACGGTACCAAATATGACAAAATTCCGATGATATTTACTTGTGTAATGAACGACGGAAGTTTCGGACGCAAAGAAGGACAGCATATGAAAAGAAAGAGACGCGGCGAGTCCTTCCCGTCTCGAGTTCGACAGCTTGGTTTTCGCCGCGGACAAATAGATGTGGTTACTAATGTATATGTATTGACAATTACTCACAGAAAGTTAAATTTAACAATACAATTAATGATTATACATAAAGTTTATTGCTGATAAAATATAAAGAATATTAAATGTAAAGAAACAATTCTATAAGGTATAAAAAATAGCAATCAATACAATTATAATTAAAACTTAAAATGACAGACACTTTTCAAAACTTTTATCTCTAGCTCTATGTTAGGGATACAGAAGCTGAAAATTTCATCGAAATCGGTTGACGGAGAAAAAAACAACGTGCATTGCAAGATATAAGAATCTGTGTATCTGTGTGCCTGTACAAATAGCAATAATACTGCCACCAAATAGCTTTATATGGATAAGATCCGTCGAAAGTTAGTTTCATTACATAACACTTTTATTTCGTTACTACCTTTACTTGAATAATTGCAGTCCAGCATTAGAAGTGGTATTATCGGTTAAATAAGTAAAAAAAAATAATTTTCTGTGTTTGTTACTACGGATCACAATAAGAACGATTGAATTTTGTCATTACTTGAATATTGTATTTATTCTTCTTTTTTTTTTATTCTATAACTATTACAGAATATATTTTGTTGAATAATCATTATTTTATAAATATCGCAATAAGTTCCAAATTAATTAATTTCACCTATAAACTATCGATTATAAAATAATGATTACAATGGTGAATAATATGGAAAATAAGAAGGCAATAATAGTGTAATGAAATTATACAATAAAAAATAATTATTCTCATTCTACGCATTATCCGTTTATTTATTGCCTATGTCACTGACGTTTCTTCCGTAATTCACGAGCAAATGTTCTATTTAGGTAGCGAGCGCGGCATGTTTAGCGATGTTGGTATTTGAGATCAGTGATAGTTCCACTTTCTTAGTTCCACAACCGACGAGAGTATCTCGACATTGGGGCCGTTACCGACCGATCCCAGCACCCACCTGGCACTAGGCCTGCAGCCAAGCTCGCATATGCGAGCCGAGCTCGGGTCCAGTCGAGCCGGGACTCGCTTTTCGAGTCGAGTCGAGTACTCGCACGATGCGAGCTGCTCGCAACGAAGCGAACGGCTCGAAATAAAATCAGGCGTAAAATGACATGATGCGAGTTACAGCAGGAAGATCAGCACATTGATATTATCAAGCATTTTAGTATATTGACAATGCTAAATGTTTGCGATGTTTTATTATATATTTTGATAGTGAAATGTTGATTCAGAATTTGTATAACCCTTATTGAAAATAATTATGCAATAACAACTATTTAGATTTATGTAAATAACTAGATGTGATCTGTAAAGAACGGTATTTTATATATTCCTTTATATTATACTCCGGTTCACTGTACCGTGTAGTCGTAAAAATGTGTTGTCGCAAAATTGTTTATAATGTTGAAAATTAACGTGAAACCAAGTTGGAAGTTGGAAGTTCCAACAGCCTGTCATTCGGTACTGTGCAAGTATAGGTGATAAGATTTAAAAGGGCATAGCCGATTAAGATGGTCAAAACAATTGGAACCGCAAAAAGATTCCATTTCAAACAGTATTGATTTCTTGATTTTCTGGAAATGACAGACGTAGATTTCAAAATTCTTTTCACGGAATCTTACCAATTTTCACAAGCAATTTCATATCTGGCGGAAATCGTAGACGAACACAATAATATAAATATTCATTGCCTAATCAATGTTACTTCAATATTTTTAAAACATTAAAAAAATATTGTTAAAATCACATGAATAAATAATATAAGAAATTGAAAAAATAAAGATGATGTATGGGAAAAAACATTTACCACCGACGGGATAAGAACCCCAGCGTATCCGCTCCTTAGTTCGACACGTCCGGCGATGTTACAAAACTTTACGAACATTCTGGTATATATCACACAAAATACAATTTATTCTTTCTCTTAAATCACATTTCTTAGGTCAAAGAATTACTTGTTTCAATTTAATAATGCTAAAAATTACTTAATATATAGCTGCGATAAAACCAACAAGTGTAACTTTCCTCCTAATAGCAAAAACGTCGAAAAAATTCGGTTTTTATTGTTTTTTGACGATGATGTCCCACAACAAAAAATGTAAAAAAAAATTGACGACACTGCCTGTTATAGTACTTTAACAAGGAACTAAACAGTAGAATAGCATGTTTTCAAATTTTTGAGAAATCTGCATTTTTCCGATTTTTTGGAGGTTTTTCATTTTTTTTACGACCACAGTTTGTAACAAAAAAATCAGAAAGTTTAAACTTTCATACGTGCGCGATTCTCCATCCGTTTACATTGTATGTCGTCTGTTGTCGCTGGGTCTTTGAAGCTCGGCACTCGGCAAAAGTTATTCGAGCATTTATTTGAAGCCTTCGAATAAATGATACAGATGAAAGATGAAAAAATTTCTCGTAGTTCGAATAAATCCGCTTCGAATAAAAAAAAGTATCTCTATTCGTCGGATAAATTCTCGTCGAATAAAATTATTTATTCGATACTCGTCGAATAAGGATACCTTTTTTATTCGAACCTTCGAATAACGAATAAAGATGAAGTATCTTTTATTCGAATCGTTATTTAAATAATTTTTATCTAATAATGCCCAACTCTGGGCACACCAGAATGACTGGCATTCAAAAGGAGAGAATATCCGTCTACGATACATATAATGTTGCACGGAGAAGCGGACAGCGAAACTAGAGAAGCGTCCTCCCCGAGGAGTGGGCCACACATTGTCGGCTATATCGGTGTGAGACCAGAAGACCACTACTAATCCAATCACAAAACTTCTTTATTTTTCGTTATTTTTTTTTTTTTTTTAACTTTTACCAACATATTCGTGACATTTTTCTGATTAAAATGAAACCAAATATGATATAATTCCGACGATAATTGCTTGTGCAATGAACGATTGATGTTTCGGACGCGAAAAAGGACAGCGTATGGGAAAGAAAGAGCCGCGGAGAGTCGAAGCGTTCGGAAAAGATGAAAGACTGGCGTGAGCTCAGGCCTTTAAATAAAAAAATAAACTTTTTCATTATTAATTATTTTTCTATCGGACTTTCACCAACATACTCGTGGCATTTTTCTAAGGAAAACGGTACCAAATATGACAAAATTCCGATGATATTTACTTGTGTAATGAACGACGGACGTTTCGGACGCAAAGAAGGACAGCATATGAAAAGAAAGAGACGCGGCGAGTCCTTCCCGTCTCGAGTTCGACAGCTTGGTTTTCGCCGCGGACAAATAGATGTGGTTACTAATGTATATGTATTGACAATTACTCACAGAAAGTTAAATTTAAACAATACAATTAATGATTATACATAAAGTTTATTGCTTATAAAATATAAAGAATATTAAATGTAAAGAAACAATTCTATAAGGTATAAAAAATAGCAATCAATACAATTATAATTAAAACTTAAAATGACAGACACTTTTCAAAACTTTTATCTCTAGCTCTATGTTAGGGATACAGAAGCTGAAAATTTCATCGAAATCGGTTGACGGAGAAAAAAACAACGTGCATTGCAAGATATAAGAATCTGTGTATCTGTGTGCCTGTACAAATAGCAATAATACTGCCACCAAATAGCTTTATATGGATAAGATCCGTCGAAAGTTAGTTTCATTACATAACACTTTTATTTCGTTACTACCTTTACTTGAATAATTGCAGTCCAGCATTAGAAGTGGTATTATCGGTTAAATAAGTAAAAAAATAATTTTCTGTGTTTGTTACTACGGATCACAATAAGAACGATTGAATTTTGTCATTACTTGAATATTGTATTTGTTCTTTTTGTTTATTCTATAACTATTACAGAATATATTTTGTTGAATAATCATTATTTTATAAATATCGCAATAAGTTCCAAATTAATTAATTTCACCTATAAACTATCGATTATAAAATAATGATTACAATGGTGAATAATATGGAAAATAAGAAGGCAATAATAGTGTAATGAAATTATACAATAAAAAATAATTATTCTCATTCTACGCATTATCCGTTTATTTATTGCCTATGTCACTGACGTTTCTTCCGTAATTCACGAGCAAATGTTCTATTTAGGTAGCGAGCGCGGCATGTTTAGCGATGTTGGTATTTGAGATCAGTGATAGTTCCACTTTCTTAGTTCCACAACCGACGAGAGTATCTCGACATTGGGGCCGTTACCGACCGATCCCAGCACCCACCTGGCACTAGGCCTGCAGCCAAGCTCGCATATGCGAGCCGAGCTCGGGTCCAGTCGAGCCGGGACTCGCTTTTCGAGTCGAGTCGAGTACTCGCACGATGCGAGCTGCTAGCAACGAAGCGAACGGCTCGAAATAAAATCAGGCGTAAAATGACATGATGCGAGTTACAGCAGGAAGATCAGCACATTGATATTATCAAGCATTTTAGTATATTGACAATGCTAAATGTTTGCGATGTTTTATTATATATTTTGATAGTGAAATGTTGATTCAGAATTTGTATAACCCTTATTGAAAATAATTATGCAATAACAACTATTTAGATTTATGTAAATAACTAGATGTGATCTGTAAAGAACGGTATTTTATATATTCCTTTATATTATACTCCGGTTCACTGTACCGTGTAGTCGTAAAAATGTGTTGTCGCAAAATTGTTTATAATGTTGAAAATTAACGTGAAACCAAGTTGGAAGTTGGAAGTTCCAACAGCCTGTCATTCGGTACTGTGCAAGTATAGGTGATAAGATTTAAAAGGGCATAGCCGATTAAGATGGTCAAAACAATTGGAACCGCAAAAAGATTCCATTTCAAACAGTATTGATTTCTTGATTTTCTGGAAATGACAGACGTAGATTTCAAAATTCTTTTCACGGAATCTTACCAATTTTCACAAGCAATTTCATATCTGGCGGAAATCGTAGACGAACACAATAATATAAATATTCATTGCCTAATCAATGTTACTTCAATATTTTTAAAACATTAAAAAAATATTGTTAAAATCACACGAATAAATAATATAAGAAATTGAAAAAATAAAGATGATGTATGGGAAAAAACATTTACCACCGACGGGATAAGAACCCCAGCGTATCCGCTCCTTAGTTCGACACGTCCGGCGATGTTACAAAACTTTACGAACATTCTGGTATATATCACACAAAATACAATTTATTCTTTCTCTTAAATCACATTTCTTAGGTCAAAGAATTACTTGTTTCAATTTAATAATGCTAAAAATTACTTAATATATAGCTGCGATAAAACCAACAAGTGTAACTTTCCTCCTAATAGCAAAAACGTCGAAAAAATTCGGTTTTTATTGTTTTTTGACGATGATGTCCCACAACAAAAAATGTAAAAAAAAATTGACGACACTGCCTGTTATAGTACTTTAACAAGGAACTAAACAGTAGAATAGCATGTTTTCAAATTTTTGAGAAATCTGCATTTTTCCGATTTTTTGGAGGTTTTTCATTTTTTTTTACGACCACAGTTTGTAACAAAAAAATCTGAAAAAATTATCAAAAATCAGCCTTAGAATCCAAAATATGTCACATTTTTTTCAGAATTTTAGAAAGCATCAGAGTGCGGGAAATACGCGGAGAAGCGCGAAATCTAATTTACCCTGTAACTAACCTCATGGGCAAGATAGGGGGTTGAAATTTTACTCAGAGGGGTTTTTCCTCTAAGGGCAGTTTTGACCATAAATCGGCTAGGCCCTTTTAAAAGGATCTGATGTCTACGTTCAACACTCGTCATACTTTCTGTTTAGTTAATATTTTAATCTAAATCTTTTTTCAATTTGCAATTGTTGGCTCTTCTCCATGGATAACAGTCGATCTTTTATACGATGGTGCAAAATCATGCTAACTACCAAATAATTCGTAGTGGCAGCAAAGTTAAATCTACTTCCTAGCTCGACAATTAACGCAATTATATAACGCAATTTTTCCTGCGTTTTCATTACATGTCATCTAGTAAATTAATCTATCTAGCTTGGCAGAACAGCTGAAGTCGTTTGGTCGATTTATAAAAAAAGTTATTCTGATTTAAAGTGTCTGCCATCAATTATGAGACTGACTGCATAATGTATAACGAGAAGCGGCCGCACGTTTCTCGCTAAGCAACCTGCGCTATCTCCATGTTTATAATTGTGCAGTGTGAAAATGGTTTACTGCCTTTTTGGTTCGTTATCTCGGCCATTTCTTCTAAAAAGTGTACTTCCGTACAATGGGACAGTAGGGCTCTCATCAGCGAGCTAAGGTTTATGACCGGCTCTCGCCTGCACTCGCCCACTTAGGTCACCCGCTCTGAGTATTTAATCTACCGGCACGCGTATGCGTTTTGCTCTTCCTCCCTCCCCATCGAGCCACTAGCTTAGTTATTCATTATCGAAAAATATAAAAGTCTAAGACAATCTATTCTCAGGTTAGTTAGCTCAGATTCTGTCAAACAGTTTTTCTCAGCTTACCAGAATTCAGTCTTTTGACCTTTGGTGCGAGTACCAGTGTGGCGGCCTGTCCAAAGAGCACGCCGACGAACCGCCAGCATACACATTGTAGACGCGGCGGCGACCTCGTATAAATACACATCAATATTATACAATATTGTTTATATACCCATTCCTTTCAAAAACTATTTAACGAAGCTTAACGTTAATTTTTAACATTATAAACAATTTTGCAACAACACATTTTTACGACTGTACACTGAACCCCGGAGTATAATATAAAGGAATATATAAAATACCGTTCTTTACAGATCACACAGCTAGTTATTTACATAAATCTAGGAAATAGTTGTTATTGCATAATTATTTTCAATAAGGGTTATAGAAATTCTGAATCAACATTTCACTATCAAAATATATAATAAAACATCGCAAACATTTAGCATTGTCAATATACTAAAATGCTTGATAATATCGATGTGCTGATCTTCCCGCTGTAACTCGCATCATGTCATTTTACGCCTGATTTTATTTCGAGCAGCTCGCATCGGTGCGGATAGCTCGCATCGTGCGAGTACTCGACTCGACTCGCACAATCGAGCCGAGCTAAGCTCAACCAGAGTTGGGCAAAATATTTATCTAAATAAAAATTTCGAGTAACGAATAAAAGATAAAAAAATTTTTATTTCCTTTTGGTATGTGTTGTGGTTTGGGTGTTCAGTAAAGGATTCACCCAATATAACAATAACCATTTATTAAATAAGCAACAAAAACTCAACGACGTAACAAGGAACAAAGAAAATGAAATAACAATGAAACAAGAACTACGGATAAACGACTATACGAACAACTGACGGCGAATGACGACTTCTCACAACGACTGACTGACTTGAACTGACTGACTGACTGACTGACCCTGTCATCCGTCAGAATCCGCGCTTATATCCTCCAGGAATTTCCTTCGAACAAGAAAACTTCTGGAGTGGGGATGTCGCTTCCTGTACGTGCCACTTGGAGAAAGTTCGTGTCCTTGCACCGAACATCCGTGTCCTGGCGAAAGTCAAGGGTTGGCGGCCAAATGTGCACGCCAAGGAAAAACCCCGAACCTGGTCGCCAAATGTGCACCCCAGGTAGGAACAGACTTCCGGCGACTAAGTGTGCGCTCGGGAAGAGCTTGGGCCTGGCGACCAAGTGCGTCCAAGGTCCCAGCCCGCAGACGACGCTCCTACCTGGGTCCGATCAACCCTTCTCCAAGGGGTCCGCCACATTACTTGAATATTGTATTTATTCTTTTTTTTTATTCTATAACTATTACAGAATATATTTTGTTGAATAATCATTATTTTATAAATATCGCAAGAAGTTCCAAATTAATTAATTACACCTATAAATTATCGATTATAAAATAATGATTACAATGGTGAACAATATGGAAAATAAGAAGGCAATAAGAGTGTAATGAAATTATACAATAAAAGATAATTATTTTCATTCTACGCATTATACGTTTATTTATTGCCTCTGTCACTGACGTTTTTTCCATAATTCACGAGCAAATGTTCTTTTAGTTCCACAACCGACGAGAGTATCTCGACATTAGGGCCGTTACCGACCGCTCCCAGCACCCACCTGGCACCCACTTTGAGACTCGCAGTTTAACACGGGGGCTGGCAGTCTTTATATATATATATATATATATATCTCGTGGGTGCACTGATCCACCGACCAGATATATATAAAGACTGACAGCCTTACGGGAGAATGTGTCGCTCGAAAAATACGGTGTTGTCTACCGCTCTCTAGGATAGATTTTGGCTGGAGTAAGAAACAGAAGGCCAACGACGGTATCTCGTCGGTGCAGAAGACCACTAAGGAACTTCTCGTCGCTGAGAAGGTGAATCATCACGGACCCATATCGATTATCAAATGTTACATTCTCCGACAAACGTATTCAAATTAAAAAGATATTTTTTTTTAGTGTTGCTTTTTAAGATCTAAAATATTAAAAGTAAAACTAATATCAAGGACGAAAAATTCGTCAAAATATTTTACGTAAGAAATTATTAAAGCATAATTTTAGGAAAATCAATTTCTACTTCCATATGAGATACCTTAATTTGTAATTTAAAAATATTTCATGAACAAGCATTATTTCCTTACACTTTTTTTTTTATAGATAATTGTTCCAAGAATCGATCTGTGGGAACAGAAATATGTTGAAAACCAGAGTAGCGTTTATTTAACGTACTATTCCGAATAGTATAGAGTTTGAGAGAGAATCACGTGGATGAATTAATATAATATAAAATAATATAATTGTAGAAGCAAAGATGGGCAAATTTTTATTGAAATAGACATTTCAAACAGCGAATAAAAGATAAAAAATGATTTGTTACGCGTCAAATAAAAATAATTATGTTATCTCTATTCCGCACGTAATGAATTTATTCGACGAATAAAGATTTTTTTATAAAGACCGACCAACAGCCTACAATGTAAGCAGATGGAGAATCCAACATTATTGGCAATTTATGCTTTTATGTTTTTAATCAGAACAATATTGTTAATACGAATGAGTTGTAGAGCTCATCCCGATCAAAATGAGTCTAAACACGACATCATTTGGACTGTCTTTAATGAGATTGTAATTTTTATCGTAACATTACGTATCAGTGAAACTTGGTCGATTACACCCGAATTTCACCTCATTTTCATCAGGAAAATCCCCTCCATTCGCTCGTCACAATTTCATGAGGATATATTGCACAATCTAAAAGTTTAAACTTTCATTCGTGCGCGATTCTCCATCCGTTTACATTGTATGTCGTCTGTCGTCGCTGGGTCTTTGAAGCTCGGCACTCGGCAAAAGTTATTCGAGCATTTATTTGAAGCCTTCGAATAAATGATACAGATGAAAGATGAAAAAATTTCTCGTAGTTTGAATAAATCCGCTTCGAATAAAAAAAAGTATCTTTATTCGTCGGATAAATTCTCGTCGAATAAAATTATTTATTCGATACTCGTCGAATAAGGATACCTTTTTTATTCGAACCTTCGAATAACGAATAAAGATGAAGTATCTTTTATTCGAATCGTTATTTAAATAATTTTTATCTAATAATGCCCAACTCTGGGCACACCAGAATGACTGGCATTCAAAAGGAGAGAATATCCGTCTACGATACATATAATGTTGCACGGAGAAGCGGACAGCGAAACTAGAGAAGCGTCCTCCCCGAGGAGTGGGCCACACATTGTCGGCTATATCGGTGTGAGACCAGAAGACCACTACTAATCCAATCACAAAGCTTCTTTATTTTTCGTTATTTTTTTTTTTTTTTAACTTTTACCAACATATTCGTGACATTTTTCTGATTAAAATGAAACCAAATATGATATAATTCCGACGATAATTGCTTGTGTAATGAACGATTGATGTTTCGGACGCGAAAAAGGACAGCGTATGGGAAAGAAAGAGCCGCGGAGAGTCGAAGCGTTCGGAAAAGATGAAAGACTGGCGTGAGCTCAGGCCTTTAAATAAAAAAATAAACTTTTTCATTATTAATTATTTTTCTATCGGACTTTCACCAACATACTCGTGGCATTTTTCTAAGGAAAACGGTACCAAATATGACAAAATTCCGATGATATTTACTTGTGTAATGAACGACGGAAGTTTCGGACGCAAAGAAGGACAGCATATGAAAAGAAAGAGACGCGGCGAGTCCTTCCCGTCTCGAGTTCGACAGCTTGGTTTTCGCCGCGGACAAATAGATGTGGTTACTAATGTATATGTATTGACAATTACTCACAGAAAGTTAAATTTAACAATACAATTAATGATTATACATAAAGTTTATTGCTGATAAAATATAAAGAATATTAAATGTAAAGAAACAATTCTATAAGGTATAAAAAATAGCAATCAATACAATTATAATTAAAACTTAAAATGACAGACACTTTTCAAAACTTTTATCTCTAGCTCTATGTTAGGGATACAGAAGCTGAAAATTTCATCGAAATCGGTTGACGGAGAAAAAAACAACGTGCATTGCAAGATATAAGAATCTGTGTATCTGTGTGCCTGTACAAATAGCAATAATACTGCCACCAAATAGCTTTATATGGATAAGATCCGTCGAAAGTTAGTTTCATTACATAACACTTTTATTTCGTTACTACCTTTACTTGAATAATTGCAGTCCAGCATTAGAAGTGGTATTATCGGTTAAATAAGTAAAAAAAAATAATTTTCTGTGTTTGTTACTACGGATCACAATAAGAACGATTGAATTTTGTCATTACTTGAATATTGTATTTATTCTTCTTTTTTTTTTATTCTATAACTATTACAGAATATATTTTGTTGAATAATCATTATTTTATAAATATCGCAATAAGTTCCAAATTAATTAATTTCACCTATAAACTATCGATTATAAAATAATGATTACAATGGTGAATAATATGGAAAATAAGAAGGCAATAATAGTGTAATGAAATTATACAATAAAAAATAATTATTCTCATTCTACGCATTATCCGTTTATTTATTGCCTATGTCACTGACGTTTCTTCCGTAATTCACGAGCAAATGTTCTATTTAGGTAGCGAGCGCGGCATGTTTAGCGATGTTGGTATTTGAGATCAGTGATAGTTCCACTTTCTTAGTTCCACAACCGACGAGAGTATCTCGACATTGGGGCCGTTACCGACCGATCCCAGCACCCACCTGGCACTAGGCCTGCAGCCAAGCTCGCATATGCGAGCCGAGCTCGGGTCCAGTCGAGCCGGGACTCGCTTTTCGAGTCGAGTCGAGTACTCGCACGATGCGAGCTGCTCGCAACGAAGCGAACGGCTCGAAATAAAATCAGGCGTAAAATGACATGATGCGAGTTACAGCAGGAAGATCAGCACATTGATATTATCAAGCATTTTAGTATATTGACAATGCTAAATGTTTGCGATGTTTTATTATATATTTTGATAGTGAAATGTTGATTCAGAATTTGTATAACCCTTATTGAAAATAATTATGCAATAACAACTATTTAGATTTATGTAAATAACTAGATGTGATCTGTAAAGAACGGTATTTTATATATTCCTTTATATTATACTCCGGTTCACTGTACCGTGTAGTCGTAAAAATGTGTTGTCGCAAAATTGTTTATAATGTTGAAAATTAACGTGAAACCAAGTTGGAAGTTGGAAGTTCCAACAGCCTGTCATTCGGTACTGTGCAAGTATAGGTGATAAGATTTAAAAGGGCATAGCCGATTAAGATGGTCAAAACAATTGGAACCGCAAAAAGATTCCATTTCAAACAGTATTGATTTCTTGATTTTCTGGAAATGACAGACGTAGATTTCAAAATTCTTTTCACGGAATCTTACCAATTTTCACAAGCAATTTCATATCTGGCGGAAATCGTAGACGAACACAATAATATAAATATTCATTGCCTAATCAATGTTACTTCAATATTTTTAAAACATTAAAAAAATATTGTTAAAATCACATGAATAAATAATATAAGAAATTGAAAAAATAAAGATGATGTATGGGAAAAAACATTTACCACCGACGGGATAAGAACCCCAGCGTATCCGCTCCTTAGTTCGACACGTCCGGCGATGTTACAAAACTTTACGAACATTCTGGTATATATCACACAAAATACAATTTATTCTTTCTCTTAAATCACATTTCTTAGGTCAAAGAATTACTTGTTTCAATTTAATAATGCTAAAAATTACTTAATATATAGCTGCGATAAAACCAACAAGTGTAACTTTCCTCCTAATAGCAAAAACGTCGAAAAAATTCGGTTTTTATTGTTTTTTGACGATGATGTCCCACAACAAAAAATGTAAAAAAAAATTGACGACACTGCCTGTTATAGTACTTTAACAAGGAACTAAACAGTAGAATAGCATGTTTTCAAATTTTTGAGAAATCTGCATTTTTCCGATTTTTTGGAGGTTTTTCATTTTTTTTACGACCACAGTTTGTAACAAAAAAATCAGAAAGTTTAAACTTTCATACGTGCGCGATTCTCCATCCGTTTACATTGTATGTCGTCTGTTGTCGCTGGGTCTTTGAAGCTCGGCACTCGGCAAAAGTTATTCGAGCATTTATTTGAAGCCTTCGAATAAATGATACAGATGAAAGATGAAAAAATTTCTCGTAGTTCGAATAAATCCGCTTCGAATAAAAAAAAGTATCTCTATTCGTCGGATAAATTCTCGTCGAATAAAATTATTTATTCGATACTCGTCGAATAAGGATACCTTTTTTATTCGAACCTTCGAATAACGAATAAAGATGAAGTATCTTTTATTCGAATCGTTATTTAAATAATTTTTATCTAATAATGCCCAACTCTGGGCACACCAGAATGACTGGCATTCAAAAGGAGAGAATATCCGTCTACGATACATATAATGTTGCACGGAGAAGCGGACAGCGAAACTAGAGAAGCGTCCTCCCCGAGGAGTGGGCCACACATTGTCGGCTATATCGGTGTGAGACCAGAAGACCACTACTAATCCAATCACAAAACTTCTTTATTTTTCGTTATTTTTTTTTTTTTTTTAACTTTTACCAACATATTCGTGACATTTTTCTGATTAAAATGAAACCAAATATGATATAATTCCGACGATAATTGCTTGTGCAATGAACGATTGATGTTTCGGACGCGAAAAAGGACAGCGTATGGGAAAGAAAGAGCCGCGGAGAGTCGAAGCGTTCGGAAAAGATGAAAGACTGGCGTGAGCTCAGGCCTTTAAATAAAAAAATAAACTTTTTCATTATTAATTATTTTTCTATCGGACTTTCACCAACATACTCGTGGCATTTTTCTAAGGAAAACGGTACCAAATATGACAAAATTCCGATGATATTTACTTGTGTAATGAACGACGGACGTTTCGGACGCAAAGAAGGACAGCATATGAAAAGAAAGAGACGCGGCGAGTCCTTCCCGTCTCGAGTTCGACAGCTTGGTTTTCGCCGCGGACAAATAGATGTGGTTACTAATGTATATGTATTGACAATTACTCACAGAAAGTTAAATTTAAACAATACAATTAATGATTATACATAAAGTTTATTGCTTATAAAATATAAAGAATATTAAATGTAAAGAAACAATTCTATAAGGTATAAAAAATAGCAATCAATACAATTATAATTAAAACTTAAAATGACAGACACTTTTCAAAACTTTTATCTCTAGCTCTATGTTAGGGATACAGAAGCTGAAAATTTCATCGAAATCGGTTGACGGAGAAAAAAACAACGTGCATTGCAAGATATAAGAATCTGTGTATCTGTGTGCCTGTACAAATAGCAATAATACTGCCACCAAATAGCTTTATATGGATAAGATCCGTCGAAAGTTAGTTTCATTACATAACACTTTTATTTCGTTACTACCTTTACTTGAATAATTGCAGTCCAGCATTAGAAGTGGTATTATCGGTTAAATAAGTAAAAAAATAATTTTCTGTGTTTGTTACTACGGATCACAATAAGAACGATTGAATTTTGTCATTACTTGAATATTGTATTTGTTCTTTTTGTTTATTCTATAACTATTACAGAATATATTTTGTTGAATAATCATTATTTTATAAATATCGCAATAAGTTCCAAATTAATTAATTTCACCTATAAACTATCGATTATAAAATAATGATTACAATGGTGAATAATATGGAAAATAAGAAGGCAATAATAGTGTAATGAAATTATACAATAAAAAATAATTATTCTCATTCTACGCATTATCCGTTTATTTATTGCCTATGTCACTGACGTTTCTTCCGTAATTCACGAGCAAATGTTCTATTTAGGTAGCGAGCGCGGCATGTTTAGCGATGTTGGTATTTGAGATCAGTGATAGTTCCACTTTCTTAGTTCCACAACCGACGAGAGTATCTCGACATTGGGGCCGTTACCGACCGATCCCAGCACCCACCTGGCACTAGGCCTGCAGCCAAGCTCGCATATGCGAGCCGAGCTCGGGTCCAGTCGAGCCGGGACTCGCTTTTCGAGTCGAGTCGAGTACTCGCACGATGCGAGCTGCTAGCAACGAAGCGAACGGCTCGAAATAAAATCAGGCGTAAAATGACATGATGCGAGTTACAGCAGGAAGATCAGCACATTGATATTATCAAGCATTTTAGTATATTGACAATGCTAAATGTTTGCGATGTTTTATTATATATTTTGATAGTGAAATGTTGATTCAGAATTTGTATAACCCTTATTGAAAATAATTATGCAATAACAACTATTTAGATTTATGTAAATAACTAGATGTGATCTGTAAAGAACGGTATTTTATATATTCCTTTATATTATACTCCGGTTCACTGTACCGTGTAGTCGTAAAAATGTGTTGTCGCAAAATTGTTTATAATGTTGAAAATTAACGTGAAACCAAGTTGGAAGTTGGAAGTTCCAACAGCCTGTCATTCGGTACTGTGCAAGTATAGGTGATAAGATTTAAAAGGGCATAGCCGATTAAGATGGTCAAAACAATTGGAACCGCAAAAAGATTCCATTTCAAACAGTATTGATTTCTTGATTTTCTGGAAATGACAGACGTAGATTTCAAAATTCTTTTCACGGAATCTTACCAATTTTCACAAGCAATTTCATATCTGGCGGAAATCGTAGACGAACACAATAATATAAATATTCATTGCCTAATCAATGTTACTTCAATATTTTTAAAACATTAAAAAAATATTGTTAAAATCACACGAATAAATAATATAAGAAATTGAAAAAATAAAGATGATGTATGGGAAAAAACATTTACCACCGACGGGATAAGAACCCCAGCGTATCCGCTCCTTAGTTCGACACGTCCGGCGATGTTACAAAACTTTACGAACATTCTGGTATATATCACACAAAATACAATTTATTCTTTCTCTTAAATCACATTTCTTAGGTCAAAGAATTACTTGTTTCAATTTAATAATGCTAAAAATTACTTAATATATAGCTGCGATAAAACCAACAAGTGTAACTTTCCTCCTAATAGCAAAAACGTCGAAAAAATTCGGTTTTTATTGTTTTTTGACGATGATGTCCCACAACAAAAAATGTAAAAAAAAATTGACGACACTGCCTGTTATAGTACTTTAACAAGGAACTAAACAGTAGAATAGCATGTTTTCAAATTTTTGAGAAATCTGCATTTTTCCGATTTTTTGGAGGTTTTTCATTTTTTTTTACGACCACAGTTTGTAACAAAAAAATCTGAAAAAATTATCAAAAATCAGCCTTAGAATCCAAAATATGTCACATTTTTTTCAGAATTTTAGAAAGCATCAGAGTGCGGGAAATACGCGGAGAAGCGCGAAATCTAATTTACCCTGTAACTAACCTCATGGGCAAGATAGGGGGTTGAAATTTTACTCAGAGGGGTTTTTCCTCTAAGGGCAGTTTTGACCATAAATCGGCTAGGCCCTTTTAAAAGGATCTGATGTCTACGTTCAACACTCGTCATACTTTCTGTTTAGTTAATATTTTAATCTAAATCTTTTTTCAATTTGCAATTGTTGGCTCTTCTCCATGGATAACAGTCGATCTTTTATACGATGGTGCAAAATCATGCTAACTACCAAATAATTCGTAGTGGCAGCAAAGTTAAATCTACTTCCTAGCTCGACAATTAACGCAATTATATAACGCAATTTTTCCTGCGTTTTCATTACATGTCATCTAGTAAATTAATCTATCTAGCTTGGCAGAACAGCTGAAGTCGTTTGGTCGATTTATAAAAAAAGTTATTCTGATTTAAAGTGTCTGCCATCAATTATGAGACTGACTGCATAATGTATAACGAGAAAAGCGGCCGCACGTTTCTCGCTAAGCAACCTGCGCTATCTCCATGTTTATAATTGTGCAGTGTGAAAATGGTTTACTGCCTTTTTGGTTCGTTATCTCGGCCATTTCTTCTAAAAAGTGTACTTCCGTACAATGGGACAGTAGGGCTCTCATCAGCGAGCTAAGGTTTATGACCGGCTCTCGCCTGCACTCGCCCACTTAGGTCACCCGCTCTGAGTATTTAATCTACCGGCACGCGTATGCGTTTTGCTCTTCCTCCCTCCCCATCGAGCCACTAGCTTAGTTATTCATTATCGAAAAATATAAAAGTCTAAGACAATCTCTATTCTCAGGTTAGTTAGCTCAGATTCTGTCAAACAGTTTTTCTCAGCTTACCAGAATTCAGTCTTTTGACCTTTGGTGCGAGTACCAGTGTGGCGGCCTGTGCAAAGAGCACGCCGACGAACCGCCAGCATACATTGTAGACGCGGCGGCGACCTCGTATAAATACACATCAATATTATACAATATTGTTTATATACCCATTCCTTTCAAAAACTATTTAACGAAGCTTAACGTTAATTTTCAACATTATAAACAATTTTGCAACAACACATTTTTACGACTGTACACTGAACCCCGGAGTATAATATAAAGGAATATATAAAATACCGTTCTTTACAGATCACAGCTAGTTATTTACATAAATCTAGGAAATAGTTGTTATTGCATAATTATTTTCAATAAGGGTTATAGAAATTCTGAATCAACATTTCACCATCAAAATATATAATAAAACATCGCAAACATTTAGCATTGTCAATATACTAAAATGCTTGATAATATCGATGTGCTGATCTTCCCGCTGTAACTCGCATCATGTCATTTTACGCCTGATTTTATTTCGAGCAGCTCGCATCGGTGCGGATAGCTCGCATCGTGCGAGTACTCGACTCGACTCGCACAATCGAGCCGAGCTAAGCTCAACCAGAGTTGGGCAAAATATTTATCTAAATAAAAATTTCGAGTAACGAATAAAAGATAAAAAAATTTTTATTACCTTTTGGTATGTGTTGTGGTTTGGGTGTTCAGTAAAGGATTCACCCAATATAACAATAACCATTTATTAAATAAGCAACAAAAACTCAACGACGTAACAAGGAACAAAGAAAATGAAATAACAATGAAACAAGAACTACGGATAAACGACTATACGAACAACTGACGGCGAATGACGACTTCTCACAACGACTGACTGACTTGAACTGACTGACTGAATGACTGACTGACCCTGTCATCCGTCAGAATCCGCGCTTATATCCTCCAGGAATTTCCTTCGAACAAGAAAACTTCTGGAGTGGGGATGTCGCTTCCTGTACGTGCCCCTTGGAGAAAGTTCGTGTCCTTGCACCGAACATCCGTGTCCTGGCGAAAGTCAAGGGTTGGCGGCCAAATGTGCACGCCAAGGAAAAACCCCGAACCTGGTCGCCAAATGTGCACCCCAGGTAGGAATAGACTTCCGGCGACTAAGTGTGCGCTCGGGAAGAGCTTGGGCCTGGCGACCAAGTGCGTCCAAGGTCCCAGCCCGCAGACGACGCTCCTACCTGGGTCCGATCAACCCTTCTCCAAGGGGTCCGCCACATTACTTGAATATTGTATTTATTCTTTTTTTTTTATTCTATAACCATTACAGAATATATTTTGTTGAATAATCATTATTTTATAAATATCGCAAGAAGTTCCAAATTAATTAATTACACCTATAAATTATCGATTATAAAATAATGATTACAATGGTGAACAATATGGAAAATAAGAAGGCAATAAGAGTGTAATGAAATTATACAATAAAAGATAATTATTTTCATTCTACGCATTATACGTTTATTTATTGCCTCTGTCACTGACGTTTTTTCCATAATTCACGAGCAAATGTTCTTTTAGTTCCACAACCGACGAGAGTATCTCGACATTAGGGCCGTTACCGACCGCTCCCAGCACCCACCTGGCACCCACTTTGAGACTCGCAGTTTAACACGGGGGCTGGCAGTCTTTATATATATATATCTCGTGGGTGCACTGATCCACCGACCAGATATATATAAAGACTGACAGCCTTACGGGAGAATGTGTCGCTCGAAAAATACGGTGTTGTCTACCGCTCTCTAGGATAGATTTTGGCTGGAGTAAGAAACAGAAGGCCAACGACGGTATCTCGTCGGTGCAGAAGACCACTAAGGAACTTCTCGTCGCTGAGAAGGTGAATCATCACGGACCCATATCGATTATCAAATGTTACATTCTCCGACAAACGTATTCAAATTAAAAAGATATTTTTTTTTAGTGTTGCTTTTTAAGATCTAAAATATTAAAAGTAAAACTAATATCAAGGACGAAAAATTCGTCAAAATATTTTACGTAAGAAATTATTAAAGCATAATTTTAGGAAAATCAATTTCTACTTCCATATGAGATACCTTAATTTGTAATTTAAAAATATTTCATGAACAAGCATTATTTCCTTACACTTTTTTTTTTTATAGATAATTGTTCCAAGAATCGATCTGTGGGAACAGAAATATGTTGAAAACCAGAGTAGCGTTTATTTAACGTACTATTCCGAATAGTATAGAGTTTGAGAGAGAATCACGTGGATGAATTAATATAATATAAAATAATATAATTGTAGAAGCAAAGATGGGCAAATTTTTATTGAAATAGACATTTCAAACAGCGAATAAAAGATAAAAAATGATTTGTTACGCGTCAAATAAAAATAATTATGTTATCTCTATTCCGCACGTAATGAATTTATTCGACGAATAAAGATTTTTTTATAAAGACCGACCAACAGCCTACAATGTAAGCAGATGGAGAATCCAACATTATTGGCAATTTATGCTTTTATGTTTTTAATCAGAACAATATTGTTAATACGAATGAGTTGTAGAGCTCATCCCGATCAAAATGAGTCTAAACACGACATCATTTGGACTGTCTTTAATGAGATTGTAATTTTTATCGTAACATTACGTATCAGTGAAACTTGGTCGATTACACCCGAATTTGATCTCATTTTCATCAGGAAAATCCCCTCCATTCGCTCGTCACAATTTCATGAGGATATATTGCACAATCTAAAAGTTTAAACTTTCATTCGTGCGCGATTCTCCATCCGTTTACATTGTATGTCGTCTGTCGTCGCTGGGTCTTTGAAGCTCGGCACTCGGCAAAAGTTATTCGAGCATTTATTTGAAGCCTTCGGATAAAAGATACAGATGAAAGATGAAAAAATTTCTCGTAGTTTGAATAAATCCGCTTCGAATAAAAAAAAGTATCTTTATTCGTCGGATAAATTCTCGTCGAATAAAATTATTTATTCGATACTCGTCGAATAAAGATACCTTTTTCATTCGAACCTTCGAATAACGAATAAAGATGAAGTATCTTTTATTCGAATCGTTATTTAAATAATTTTTATCTAATAATGCCCAACTCTGGGCACACCAGAATGACTGGCATTCAAAAGGAGAGAATATCCGTCTACGATACATATAATGTTGCACGGAGAAGCGGACAGCGAAACTAGAGAAGCGTCCTCCCCGAGGAGTGGGCCACACATTGTCGGCTATATCGGTGTGAGACCAGAAGACCACTACTAATCCAATCACAAAACTTCTTTATTTTTCGTTATTTTTTTTTTTTTTTTAACTTTTACCAACATATTCGTGACATTTTTCTGATTAAAATGAAACCAAATATGATATAATTCCGACGATAATTGCTTGTGTAATGAACGATTGATGTTTCGGACGCGAAAAAGGACAGCGTATGGGAAAGAAAGAGCCGCGGAGAGTCGAAGCGTTCGGAAAAGATGAAAGACTGGCGTGAGCTCAGGCCTTTAAATAAAAAAATAAACTTTTTCATTATTAATTATTTTTCTATCGGACTTTCACCAACATACTCGTGGCATTTTTCTAAGGAAAACGGTACCAAATATGACAAAATTCCGATGATATTTACTTGTGTAATGAACGACGGAAGTTTCGGACGCAAAGAAGGACAGCATATGAAAAGAAAGAGACGCGGCGAGTCCTTCCCGTCTCGAGTTCGACAGCTTGGTTTTCGCCGCGGACAAATAGATGTGGTTACTAATGTATATGTATTGACAATTACTCACAGAAAGTTAAATTTAACAATACAATTAATGATTATACATAAAGTTTATTGCTGATAAAATATAAAGAATATTAAATGTAAAGAAACAATTCTATAAGGTATAAAAAATAGCAATCAATACAATTATAATTAAAACTTAAAATGACAGACACTTTTCAAAACTTTTATCTCTAGCTCTATGTTAGGGATACAGAAGCTGAAAATTTCATCGAAATCGGTTGACGGAGAAAAAAACAACGTGCATTGCAAGATATAAGAATCTGTGTATCTGTGTGCCTGTACAAATAGCAATAATACTGCCACCAAATAGCTTTATATGGATAAGATCCGTCGAAAGTTAGTTTCATTACATAACACTTTTATTTCGTTACTACCTTTACTTGAATAATTGCAGTCCAGCATTAGAAGTGGTATTATCGGTTAAATAAGTAAAAAAAAATAATTTTCTGTGTTTGTTACTACGGATCACAATAAGAACGATTGAATTTTGTCATTACTTGAATATTGTATTTATTCTTCTTTTTTTTTTATTCTATAACTATTACAGAATATATTTTGTTGAATAATCATTATTTTATAAATATCGCAATAAGTTCCAAATTAATTAATTTCACCTATAAACTATCGATTATAAAATAATGATTACAATGGTGAATAATATGGAAAATAAGAAGGCAATAATAGTGTAATGAAATTATACAATAAAAAATAATTATTCTCATTCTACGCATTATCCGTTTATTTATTGCCTATGTCACTGACGTTTCTTCCGTAATTCACGAGCAAATGTTCTATTTAGGTAGCGAGCGCGGCATGTTTAGCGATGTTGGTATTTGAGATCAGTGATAGTTCCACTTTCTTAGTTCCACAACCGACGAGAGTATCTCGACATTGGGGCCGTTACCGACCGATCCCAGCACCCACCTGGCACTAGGCCTGCAGCCAAGCTCGCATATGCGAGCCGAGCTCGGGTCCAGTCGAGCCGGGACTCGCTTTTCGAGTCGAGTCGAGTACTCGCACGATGCGAGCTGCTAGCAACGAAGCGAACGGCTCGAAATAAAATCAGGCGTAAAATGACATGATGCGAGTTACAGCAGGAAGATCAGCACATTGATATTATCAAGCATTTTAGTATATTGACAATGCTAAATGTTTGCGATGTTTTATTATATATTTTGATAGTGAAATGTTGATTCAGAATTTGTATAACCCTTATTGAAAATAATTATGCAATAACAACTATTTAGATTTATGTAAATAACTAGATGTGATCTGTAAAGAACGGTATTTTATATATTCCTTTATATTATACTCCGGTTCACTGTACCGTGTAGTCGTAAAAATGTGTTGTCGCAAAATTGTTTATAATGTTGAAAATTAACGTGAAACCAAGTTGGAAGTTGGAAGTTCCAACAGCCTGTCATTCGGTACTGTGCAAGTATAGGTGATAAGATTTAAAAGGGCATAGCCGATTAAGATGGTCAAAACAATTGGAACCGCAAAAAGATTCCATTTCAAACAGTATTGATTTCTTGATTTTCTGGAAATGACAGACGTAGATTTCAAAATTCTTTTCACGGAATCTTACCAATTTTCACAAGCAATTTCATATCTGGCGGAAATCGTAGACGAACACAATAATATAAATATTCATTGCCTAATCAATGTTACTTCAATATTTTTAAAACATTAAAAAAATATTGTTAAAATCACATGAATAAATAATATAAGAAATTGAAAAAATAAAGATGATGTATGGGAAAAAACATTTACCACCGACGGGATAAGAACCCCAGCGTATCCGCTCCTTAGTTCGACACGTCCGGCGATGTTACAAAACTTTACGAACATTCTGGTATATATCACACAAAATACAATTTATTCTTTCTCTTAAATCACATTTCTTAGGTCAAAGAATTACTTGTTTCAATTTAATAATGCTAAAAATTACTTAATATATAGCTGCGATAAAACCAACAAGTGTAACTTTCCTCCTAATAGCAAAAACGTCGAAAAAATTCGGTTTTTATTGTTTTTTGACGATGATGTCCCACAACAAAAAATGTAAAAAAAAATTGACGACACTGCCTGTTATAGTACTTTAACAAGGAACTAAACAGTAGAATAGCATGTTTTCAAATTTTTGAGAAATCTGCATTTTTCCGATTTTTTGGAGGTTTTTCATTTTTTTTACGACCACAGTTTGTAACAAAAAAATCAGAAAGTTTAAACTTTCATACGTGCGCGATTCTCCATCCGTTT
Organism: Halictus rubicundus; assembly: GCF_050948215.1. NCBI lineage: Eukaryota > Metazoa > Arthropoda > Insecta > Hymenoptera > Halictidae > Halictus > Halictus rubicundus. The sequence continues at coordinate 195,077 of NW_027488914.1, forward strand.
ACATTGTATGTCGTCTGTTGTCGCTGGGTCTTTGAAGCTCGGCACTCGGCAAAAGTTATTCGAGCATTTATTTGAAGCCTTCGAATAAATGATACAGATGAAAGATGAAAAAATTTCTCGTAGTTCGAATAAATCCGCTTCGAATAAAAAAAAGTATCTCTATTCGTCGGATAAATTCTCGTCGAATAAAATTATTTATTCGATACTCGTCGAATAAGGATACCTTTTTTATTCGAACCTTCGAATAACGAATAAAGATGAAGTATCTTTTATTCGAATCGTTATTTAAATAATTTTTATCTAATAATGCCCAACTCTGGGCACACCAGAATGACTGGCATTCAAAAGGAGAGAATATCCGTCTACGATACATATAATGTTGCACGGAGAAGCGGACAGCGAAACTAGAGAAGCGTCCTCCCCGAGGAGTGGGCCACACATTGTCGGCTATATCGGTGTGAGACCAGAAGACCACTACTAATCCAATCACAAAGCTTCTTTATTTTTCGTTATTTTTTTTTTTTTTTAACTTTTACCAACATATTCGTGACATTTTTCTGATTAAAATGAAACCAAATATGATATAATTCCGACGATAATTGCTTGTGTAATGAACGATTGATGTTTCGGACGCGAAAAAGGACAGCGTATGGGAAAGAAAGAGCCGCGGAGAGTCGAAGCGTTCGGAAAAGATGAAAGACTGGCGTGAGCTCAGGCCTTTAAATAAAAAAATAAACTTTTTCATTATTAATTATTTTTCTATCGGACTTTCACCAACATACTCGTGGCATTTTTCTAAGGAAAACGGTACCAAATATGACAAAATTCCGATGATATTTACTTGTGTAATGAACGACGGAAGTTTCGGACGCAAAGAAGGACAGCATATGAAAAGAAAGAGACGCGGCGAGTCCTTCCCGTCTCGAGTTCGACAGCTTGGTTTTCGCCGCGGACAAATAGATGTGGTTACTAATGTATATGTATTGACAATTACTCACAGAAAGTTAAATTTAAACAATACAATTAATGATTATACATAAAGTTTATTGCTTATAAAATATAAAGAATATTAAATGTAAAGAAACAATTCTATAAGGTATAAAAAATAGCAATCAATACAATTATAATTAAAACTTAAAATGACAGACACTTTTCAAAACTTTTATCTCTAGCTCTATGTTAGGGATACAGAAGCTGAAAATTTCATCGAAATCGGTTGACGGAGAAAAAAACAACGTGCATTGCAAGATATAAGAATCTGTGTATCTGTGTGCCTGTACAAATAGCAATAATACTGCCACCAAATAGCTTTATATGGATAAGATCCGTCGAAAGTTAGTTTCATTACATAACACTTTTATTTCGTTACTACCTTTACTTGAATAATTGCAGTCCAGCATTAGAAGTGGTATTATCGGTTAAATAAGTAAAAAAAAATAATTTTCTGTGTTTGTTACTACGGATCACAATAAGAACGATTGAATTTTGTCATTACTTGAATATTGTATTTATTCTTCTTTTTTTTTTATTCTATAACTATTACAGAATATATTTTGTTGAATAATCATTATTTTATAAATATCGCAATAAGTTCCAAATTAATTAATTTCACCTATAAACTATCGATTATAAAATAATGATTACAATGGTGAATAATATGGAAAATAAGAAGGCAATAATAGTGTAATGAAATTATACAATAAAAAATAATTATTCTCATTCTACGCATTATCCGTTTATTTATTGCCTATGTCACTGACGTTTCTTCCGTAATTCACGAGCAAATGTTCTATTTAGGTAGCGAGCGCGGCATGTTTAGCGATGTTGGTATTTGAGATCAGTGATAGTTCCACTTTCTTAGTTCCACAACCGACGAGAGTATCTCGACATTGGGGCCGTTACCGACCGATCCCAGCACCCACCTGGCACTAGGCCTGCAGCCAAGCTCGCATATGCGAGCCGAGCTCGGGTCCAGTCGAGCCGGGACTCGCTTTTCGAGTCGAGTCGAGTACTCGCACGATGCGAGCTGCTCGCAACGAAGCGAACGGCTCGAAATAAAATCAGGCGTAAAATGACATGATGCGAGTTACAGCAGGAAGATCAGCACATTGATATTATCAAGCATTTTAGTATATTGACAATGCTAAATGTTTGCGATGTTTTATTATATATTTTGATAGTGAAATGTTGATTCAGAATTTGTATAACCCTTATTGAAAATAATTATGCAATAACAACTATTTAGATTTATGTAAATAACTAGATGTGATCTGTAAAGAACGGTATTTTATATATTCCTTTATATTATACTCCGGTTCACTGTACCGTGTAGTCGTAAAAATGTGTTGTCGCAAAATTGTTTATAATGTTGAAAATTAACGTGAAACCAAGTTGGAAGTTGGAAGTTCCAACAGCCTGTCATTCGGTACTGTGCAAGTATAGGTGATAAGATTTAAAAGGGCATAGCCGATTAAGATGGTCAAAACAATTGGAACCGCAAAAAGATTCCATTTCAAACAGTATTGATTTCTTGATTTTCTGGAAATGACAGACGTAGAGTTCAAAATTCTTTTCACGGAATCTTGCCAATTTTCACAAGCAATTTCATATCTGGCGGAAATCGTAGACGAACACGATAATATAAATATTCATTGCCTAATCAATGTTACTTCAATATTTTTAAAACATTAAAAAAATATTGTTAAAATCACATGAATAAATAATATAAGAAATTGAAAAAATAAAGATGATGTATGGGAAAAAACATTTACCACCGACGGGATAAGAACCCCAGCGTATCCGCTCCTTAGTTCGACACGTCCGGCGATGTTACAAAACTTTACGAACATTCTGGTATATATCACACAAAATACAATTTATTCTTTCTCTTAAATCACATTTCTTAGGTCAAAGAATTACTTGTTTCAATTTAATAATGCTAAAAATTACTTAATATATAGCTGCGATAAAACCAACAAGTGTAACTTTCCTCCTAATAGCAAAAACGTCGAAAAAATTCGGTTTTTATTGTTTTTTGACGATGATGTCCCACAACAAAAAATGTAAAAAAAAATTGACGACACTGCCTGTTATAGTACTTTAACAAGGAACTAAACAGTAGAATAGCATGTTTTCAAATTTTTGAGAAATCTGCATTTTTCCGATTTTTTGGAGGTTTTTCATTTTTTTTTACGACCACAGTTTGTAACAAAAAAATCTGAAAAAATTATCAAAAATCAGCCTTAGAATCCAAAATATGTCACATTTTTTTCAGAATTTTAGAAAGCATCAGAGTGCGGGAAATACGCGGAGAAGCGCGAAATCTAATTTACCCTGTAACTAACCTCATGGGCAAGATAGGGGGTTGAAATTTTACTCAGAGGGGTTTTTCCTCTAAGGGCAGTTTTGACCATAAATCGGCTAGGCCCTTTTAAAAGGATCTGATGTCTACGTTCAACACTCGTCATACTTTCTGTTTAGTTAATATTTTAATCTAAATCTTTTTTCAATTTGCAATTGTTGGCTCTTCTCCATGGATAACAGTCGATCTTTTATACGATGGTGCAAAATCATGCTAACTACCAAATAATTCGTAGTGGCAGCAAAGTTAAATCTACTTCCTAGCTCGACAATTAACGCAATTATATAACGCAATTTTTCCTGCGTTTTCATTACATGTCATCTAGTAAATTAATCTATCTAGCTTGGCAGAACAGCTGAAGTCGTTTGGTCGATTTATAAAAAAAGTTATTCTGATTTAAAGTGTCTGCCATCAATTATGAGACTGACTGCATAATGTATAACGAGAAGCGGCCGCACGTTTCTCGCTAAGCAACCTGCGCTATCTCCATGTTTATAATTGTGCAGTGTGAAAATGGTTTACTGCCTTTTTGGTTCGTTATCTCGGCCATTTCTTCTAAAAAGTGTACTTCCGTACAATGGGACAGTAGGGCTCTCATCAGCGAGCTAAGGTTTATGACCGGCTCTCGCCTGCACTCGCCCACTTAGGTCACCCGCTCTGAGTATTTAATCTACCGGCACGCGTATGCGTTTTGCTCTTCCTCCCTCCCCATCGAGCCACTAGCTTAGTTATTCATTATCGAAAAATATAAAAGTCTAAGACAATCTATTCTCAGGTTAGTTAGCTCAGATTCTGTCAAACAGTTTTTCTCAGCTTACCAGAATTCAGTCTTTTGACCTTTGGTGCGAGTACCAGTGTGGCGGCCTGTCCAAAGAGCACGCCGACGAACCGCCAGCATACACATTGTAGACGCGGCGGCGACCTCGTATAAATACACATCAATATTATACAATATTGTTTATATACCCATTCCTTTCAAAAACTATTTAACGAAGCTTAACGTTAATTTTTAACATTATAAACAATTTTGCAACAACACATTTTTACGACTGTACACTGAACCCCGGAGTATAATATAAAGGAATATATAAAATACCGTTCTTTACAGATCACACAGCTAGTTATTTACATAAATCTAGGAAATAGTTGTTATTGCATAATTATTTTCAATAAGGGTTATAGAAATTCTGAATCAACATTTCACTATCAAAATATATAATAAAACATCGCAAACATTTAGCATTGTCAATATACTAAAATGCTTGATAATATCGATGTGCTGATCTTCCCGCTGTAACTCGCATCATGTCATTTTACGCCTGATTTTATTTCGAGCAGCTCGCATCGGTGCGGATAGCTCGCATCGTGCGAGTACTCGACTCGACTCGCACAATCGAGCCGAGCTAAGCTCAACCAGAGTTGGGCAAAATATTTATCTAAATAAAAATTTCGAGTAACGAATAAAAGATAAAAAAATTTTTATTTCCTTTTGGTATGTGTTGTGGTTTGGGTGTTCAGTAAAGGATTCACCCAATATAACAATAACCATTTATTAAATAAGCAACAAAAACTCAACGACGTAACAAGGAACAAAGAAAATGAAATAACAATGAAACAAGAACTACGGATAAACGACTATACGAACAACTGACGGCGAATGACGACTTCTCACAACGACTGACTGACTTGAACTGACTGACTGACTGACTGACCCTGTCATCCGTCAGAATCCGCGCTTATATCCTCCAGGAATTTCCTTCGAACAAGAAAACTTCTGGAGTGGGGATGTCGCTTCCTGTACGTGCCACTTGGAGAAAGTTCGTGTCCTTGCACCGAACATCCGTGTCCTGGCGAAAGTCAAGGGTTGGCGGCCAAATGTGCACGCCAAGGAAAAACCCCGAACCTGGTCGCCAAATGTGCACCCCAGGTAGGAACAGACTTCCGGCGACTAAGTGTGCGCTCGGGAAGAGCTTGGGCCTGGCGACCAAGTGCGTCCAAGGTCCCAGCCCGCAGACGACGCTCCTACCTGGGTCCGATCAACCCTTCTCCAAGGGGTCCGCCACATTACTTGAATATTGTATTTATTCTTTTTTTTTATTCTATAACTATTACAGAATATATTTTGTTGAATAATCATTATTTTATAAATATCGCAAGAAGTTCCAAATTAATTAATTACACCTATAAATTATCGATTATAAAATAATGATTACAATGGTGAACAATATGGAAAATAAGAAGGCAATAAGAGTGTAATGAAATTATACAATAAAAGATAATTATTTTCATTCTACGCATTATACGTTTATTTATTGCCTCTGTCACTGACGTTTTTTCCATAATTCACGAGCAAATGTTCTTTTAGTTCCACAACCGACGAGAGTATCTCGACATTAGGGCCGTTACCGACCGCTCCCAGCACCCACCTGGCACCCACTTTGAGACTCGCAGTTTAACACGGGGGCTGGCAGTCTTTATATATATATATATATCTCGTGGGTGCACTGATCCACCGACCAGATATATATAAAGACTGACAGCCTTACGGGAGAATGTGTCGCTCGAAAAATACGGTGTTGTCTACCGCTCTCTAGGATAGATTTTGGCTGGAGTAAGAAACAGAAGGCCAACGACGGTATCTCGTCGGTGCAGAAGACCACTAAGGAACTTCTCGTCGCTGAGAAGGTGAATCATCACGGACCCATATCGATTATCAAATGTTACATTCTCCGACAAACGTATTCAAATTAAAAAGATATTTTTTTTTAGTGTTGCTTTTTAAGATCTAAAATATTAAAAGTAAAACTAATATCAAGGACGAAAAATTCGTCAAAATATTTTACGTAAGAAATTATTAAAGCATAATTTTAGGAAAATCAATTTCTACTTCCATATGAGATACCTTAATTTGTAATTTAAAAATATTTCATGAACAAGCATTATTTCCTTACACTTTTTTTTTTATAGATAATTGTTCCAAGAATCGATCTGTGGGAACAGAAATATGTTGAAAACCAGAGTAGCGTTTATTTAACGTACTATTCCGAATAGTATAGAGTTTGAGAGAGAATCACGTGGATGAATTAATATAATATAAAATAATATAATTGTAGAAGCAAAGATGGGCAAATTTTTATTGAAATAGACATTTCAAACAGCGAATAAAAGATAAAAAATGATTTGTTACGCGTCAAATAAAAATAATTATGTTATCTCTATTCCGCACGTAATGAATTTATTCGACGAATAAAGATTTTTTTATAAAGACCGACCAACAGCCTACAATGTAAGCAGATGGAGAATCCAACATTATTGGCAATTTATGCTTTTATGTTTTTAATCAGAACAATATTGTTAATACGAATGAGTTGTAGAGCTCATCCCGATCAAAATGAGTCTAAACACGACATCATTTGGACTGTCTTTAATGAGATTGTAATTTTTATCGTAACATTACGTATCAGTGAAACTTGGTCGATTACACCCGAATTTCACCTCATTTTCATCAGGAAAATCCCCTCCATTCGCTCGTCACAATTTCATGAGGATATATTGCACAATCTAAAAGTTTAAACTTTCATTCGTGCGCGATTCTCCATCCGTTTACATTGTATGTCGTCTGTCGTCGCTGGGTCTTTGAAGCTCGGCACTCGGCAAAAGTTATTCGAGCATTTATTTGAAGCCTTCGAATAAATGATACAGATGAAAGATGAAAAAATTTCTCGTAGTTTGAATAAATCCGCTTCGAATAAAAAAAAGTATCTTTATTCGTCGGATAAATTCTCGTCGAATAAAATTATTTATTCGATACTCGTCGAATAAGGATACCTTTTTTATTCGAACCTTCGAATAACGAATAAAGATGAAGTATCTTTTATTCGAATCGTTATTTAAATAATTTTTATCTAATAATGCCCAACTCTGGGCACACCAGAATGACTGGCATTCAAAAGGAGAGAATATCCGTCTACGATACATATAATGTTGCACGGAGAAGCGGACAGCGAAACTAGAGAAGCGTCCTCCCCGAGGAGTGGGCCACACATTGTCGGCTATATCGGTGTGAGACCAGAAGACCACTACTAATCCAATCACAAAGCTTCTTTATTTTTCGTTATTTTTTTTTTTTTTTAACTTTTACCAACATATTCGTGACATTTTTCTGATTAAAATGAAACCAAATATGATATAATTCCGACGATAATTGCTTGTGTAATGAACGATTGATGTTTCGGACGCGAAAAAGGACAGCGTATGGGAAAGAAAGAGCCGCGGAGAGTCGAAGCGTTCGGAAAAGATGAAAGACTGGCGTGAGCTCAGGCCTTTAAATAAAAAAATAAACTTTTTCATTATTAATTATTTTTCTATCGGACTTTCACCAACATACTCGTGGCATTTTTCTAAGGAAAACGGTACCAAATATGACAAAATTCCGATGATATTTACTTGTGTAATGAACGACGGAAGTTTCGGACGCAAAGAAGGACAGCATATGAAAAGAAAGAGACGCGGCGAGTCCTTCCCGTCTCGAGTTCGACAGCTTGGTTTTCGCCGCGGACAAATAGATGTGGTTACTAATGTATATGTATTGACAATTACTCACAGAAAGTTAAATTTAACAATACAATTAATGATTATACATAAAGTTTATTGCTGATAAAATATAAAGAATATTAAATGTAAAGAAACAATTCTATAAGGTATAAAAAATAGCAATCAATACAATTATAATTAAAACTTAAAATGACAGACACTTTTCAAAACTTTTATCTCTAGCTCTATGTTAGGGATACAGAAGCTGAAAATTTCATCGAAATCGGTTGACGGAGAAAAAAACAACGTGCATTGCAAGATATAAGAATCTGTGTATCTGTGTGCCTGTACAAATAGCAATAATACTGCCACCAAATAGCTTTATATGGATAAGATCCGTCGAAAGTTAGTTTCATTACATAACACTTTTATTTCGTTACTACCTTTACTTGAATAATTGCAGTCCAGCATTAGAAGTGGTATTATCGGTTAAATAAGTAAAAAAAATAATTTTCTGTGTTTGTTACAACGGATCACAATAAGAACGATTGAATTTTGTCATTACTTGAATATTGTATTTATTCTTTTTTTTTTTATTCTATAACTATTACAGAATATATTTTGTTGAATAATCATTATTTTATAAATATCGCAATAAGTTCCAAATTAATTAATTTCACCTATAAACTATCGATTATAAAATAATGATTACAATGGTGAATAATACGGAAAATAAGAAGGCAATAATAGTGTAATGAAATTATACAATAAAAAATAATTATTCTCATTCTACGCATTATCCGTTTATTTATTGCCTATGTCACTGACGTTTCTTCCGTAATTCACGAGCAAATGTTCTATTTAGGTAGCGAGCGCGGCATGTTTAGCGATGTTGGTATTTGAGATCAGTGATAGTTCCACTTTCTTAGTTCCACAACCGACGAGAGTATCTCGACATTGGGGCCGTTACCGACCGATCCCAGCACCCACCTGGCACTAGGCCTGCAGCCAAGCTCGCATATGCGAGCCGAGCTCGGGTCCAGTCGAGCCGGGACTCGCTTTTCGAGTCGAGTCGAGTACTCGCACGATGCGAGCTGCTCGCAACGAAGCGAACGGCTCGAAATAAAATCAGGCGTAAAATGACATGATGCGAGTTACAGCAGGAAGATCAGCACATTGATATTATCAAGCATTTTAGTATATTGACAATGCTAAATGTTTGCGATGTTTTATTATATATTTTGATAGTGAAATGTTGATACAGAATTTGTATAACCCTTATTGAAAATAATTATGCAATAACAACTATTTAGATTTATGTAAATAACTAGATGTGATCTGTAAAGAACGGTATTTTACATATTCCTTTATATTATACTCCGGGGTTCAGTGTACAGTCGTAAAAATGTGTTGTCGCAAAATTGTTTATAATGTTGAAAATTAACGTGAAACCAAGTTGGAAGTTGGAAGTTCCAACAGCCTGTCATTCGGTACTGTGCAAGTATAGGTGATAAGATTTAAAAGGGCATAGCCGATTAAGATGGTCAAAACAATTGGAACCGCAAAAAGATTCCATTTCAAACAGTATTGATTTCTTGATTTTCTGGAAATGACAGACGTAGAGTTCAAAATTCTTTTCACGGAATCTTGCCAATTTTCACAAGCAATTTCATATCTGGCGGAAATCGTAGACGAACACGATAATATAAATATTCATTGCCTAATCAATGTTACTTCAATATTTTTAAAACATTAAAAAAATATTGTTAAAATCACATGAATAAATAATATAAGAAATTGAAAAAATAAAGATGATGTATGGGAAAAAACATTTACCACCGACGGGATAAGAACCCCAGCGTATCCGCTCCTTAGTTCGACACGTCCGGCGATGTTACAAAACTTTACGAACATTCTGGTATATATCACACAAAATACAATTTATTCTTTCTCTTAAATCACATTTCTTAGGTCAAAGAATTACTTGTTTCAATTTAATAATGCTAAAAATTACTTAATATATAGCTGCGATAAAACCAACAAGTGTAACTTTCCTCCTAATAGCAAAAACGTCGAAAAAATTCGGTTTTTATTGTTTTTTGACGATGATGTCCCACAACAAAAAATCTAAAAAAAATTGACGACACTGCCTGTTATAGTACTTTAACAAGGAACTAAACAGTAGAATAGCATGTTTTCAAATTTTTGAGAAATCTGCATTTTTCCGATTTTTTGGAGGTTTTTCATTTTTTTTTACGACCACAGTTTGTAACAAAAAAATCTGAAAAAATTATCAAAAATCAGCCTTAGAATCCAAAATATGTCACATTTTTTTCAGAATTTTAGAAAGCATCAGAGTGCGGGAAATACGCGGAGAAGCGCGAAATCTAATTTACCCTGTAACTAACCTCATGGGCAAGATAGGGGGTTGAAATTTTACTCAGAGGGGTTTTTCCTCTAAGGGCAGTTTTGACCATAAATCGGCTAGGCCCTTTTAAAAGGATCTGATGTCTACGTTCAACACTCGTCATACTTTCTGTTTAGTTAATATTTTAATCTAAATCTTTTTTCAATTTGCAATTGTTGGCTCTTCTCCATGGATAACAGTCGATCTTTTATACGATGGTGCAAAATCATGCTAACTACCAAATAATTCGTAGTGGCAGCAAAGTTAAATCTACTTCCTAGCTCGACAATTAACGCAATTATATAACGCAATTTTTCCTGCGTTTTCATTACATGTCATCTAGTAAATTAATCTATCTAGCTTGGCAGAACAGCTGAAGTCGTTTGGTCGATTTATAAAAAAAGTTATTCTGATTTAAAGTGTCTGCCATCAATTATGAGACTGACTGCATAATGTATAACGAGAAGCGGCCGCACGTTTCTCGCTAAGCAACCTGCGCTATCTCCATGTTTATAATTGTGCAGTGTGAAAATGGTTTACTGCCTTTTTGGTTCGTTATCTCGGCCATTTCTTCTAAAAAGTGTACTTCCGTACAATGGGACAGTAGGGCTCTCATCAGCGAGCTAAGGTTTATGACCGGCTCTCGCCTGCACTCGCCCACTTAGGTCACCCGCTCTGAGTATTTAATCTACCGGCACGCGTATGCGTTTTGCTCTTCCTCCCTCCCCATCGAGCCACTAGCTTAGTTATTCATTATCGAAAAATATAAAAGTCTAAGACAATCTCTATTCTCAGGTTAGTTAGCTCAGATTCTGTCAAACAGTTTTTCTCAGCTTACCAGAATTCAGTCTTTTGACCTTTGGTGCGAGTACCAGTGTGGCGGCCTGTGCAAAGAGCACGCCGACGAACCGCCAGCATACATTGTAGACGCGGCGGCGACCTCGTATAAATACACATCAATATTATACAATATTGTTTATATACCCATTCCTTTCAAAAACTATTTAACGAAGCTTAACGTTAATTTTCAACATTATAAACAATTTTGCAACAACACATTTTTACGACTGTACACTGAACCCCGGAGTATAATATAAAGGAATATATAAAATACCGTTCTTTACAGATCACAGCTAGTTATTTACATAAATCTAGGAAATAGTTGTTATTGCATAATTATTTTCAATAAGGGTTATAGAAATTCTGAATCAACATTTCACCATCAAAATATATAATAAAACATCGCAAACATTTAGCATTGTCAATATACTAAAATGCTTGATAATATCGATGTGCTGATCTTCCCGCTGTAACTCGCATCATGTCATTTTACGCCTGATTTTATTTCGAGCAGCTCGCATCGGTGCGGATAGCTCGCATCGTGCGAGTACTCGACTCGACTCGCACAATCGAGCCGAGCTAAGCTCAACCAGAGTTGGGCAAAATATTTATCTAAATAAAAATTTCGAGTAACGAATAAAAGATAAAAAAATTTTTATTACCTTTTGGTATGTGTTGTGGTTTGGGTGTTCAGTAAAGGATTCACCCAATATAACAATAACCATTTATTAAATAAGCAACAAAAACTCAACGACGTAACAAGGAACAAAGAAAATGAAATAACAATGAAACAAGAACTACGGATAAACGACTATACGAACAACTGACGGCGAATGACGACTTCTCACAACGACTGACTGACTTGAACTGACTGACTGAATGACTGACTGACCCTGTCATCCGTCAGAATCCGCGCTTATATCCTCCAGGAATTTCCTTCGAACAAGAAAACTTCTGGAGTGGGGATGTCGCTTCCTGTACGTGCCCCTTGGAGAAAGTTCGTGTCCTTGCACCGAACATCCGTGTCCTGGCGAAAGTCAAGGGTTGGCGGCCAAATGTGCACGCCAAGGAAAAACCCCGAACCTGGTCGCCAAATGTGCACCCCAGGTAGGAATAGACTTCCGGCGACTAAGTGTGCGCTCGGGAAGAGCTTGGGCCTGGCGACCAAGTGCGTCCAAGGTCCCAGCCCGCAGACGACGCTCCTACCTGGGTCCGATCAACCCTTCTCCAAGGGGTCCGCCACATTACTTGAATATTGTATTTATTCTTTTTTTTTTATTCTATAACCATTACAGAATATATTTTGTTGAATAATCATTATTTTATAAATATCGCAAGAAGTTCCAAATTAATTAATTACACCTATAAATTATCGATTATAAAATAATGATTACAATGGTGAACAATATGGAAAATAAGAAGGCAATAAGAGTGTAATGAAATTATACAATAAAAGATAATTATTTTCATTCTACGCATTATACGTTTATTTATTGCCTCTGTCACTGACGTTTTTTCCATAATTCACGAGCAAATGTTCTTTTAGTTCCACAACCGACGAGAGTATCTCGACATTAGGGCCGTTACCGACCGCTCCCAGCACCCACCTGGCACCCACTTTGAGACTCGCAGTTTAACACGGGGGCTGGCAGTCTTTATATATATATATCTCGTGGGTGCACTGATCCACCGACCAGATATATATAAAGACTGACAGCCTTACGGGAGAATGTGTCGCTCGAAAAATACGGTGTTGTCTACCGCTCTCTAGGATAGATTTTGGCTGGAGTAAGAAACAGAAGGCCAACGACGGTATCTCGTCGGTGCAGAAGACCACTAAGGAACTTCTCGTCGCTGAGAAGGTGAATCATCACGGACCCATATCGATTATCAAATGTTACATTCTCCGACAAACGTATTCAAATTAAAAAGATATTTTTTTTTAGTGTTGCTTTTTAAGATCTAAAATATTAAAAGTAAAACTAATATCAAGGACGAAAAATTCGTCAAAATATTTTACGTAAGAAATTATTAAAGCATAATTTTAGGAAAATCAATTTCTACTTCCATATGAGATACCTTAATTTGTAATTTAAAAATATTTCATGAACAAGCATTATTTCCTTACACTTTTTTTTTTTATAGATAATTGTTCCAAGAATCGATCTGTGGGAACAGAAATATGTTGAAAACCAGAGTAGCGTTTATTTAACGTACTATTCCGAATAGTATAGAGTTTGAGAGAGAATCACGTGGATGAATTAATATAATATAAAATAATATAATTGTAGAAGCAAAGATGGGCAAATTTTTATTGAAATAGACATTTCAAACAGCGAATAAAAGATAAAAAATGATTTGTTACGCGTCAAATAAAAATAATTATGTTATCTCTATTCCGCACGTAATGAATTTATTCGACGAATAAAGATTTTTTTATAAAGACCGACCAACAGCCTACAATGTAAGCAGATGGAGAATCCAACATTATTGGCAATTTATGCTTTTATGTTTTTAATCAGAACAATATTGTTAATACGAATGAGTTGTAGAGCTCATCCCGATCAAAATGAGTCTAAACACGACATCATTTGGACTGTCTTTAATGAGATTGTAATTTTTATCGTAACATTACGTATCAGTGAAACTTGGTCGATTACACCCGAATTTGATCTCATTTTCATCAGGAAAATCCCCTCCATTCGCTCGTCACAATTTCATGAGGATATATTGCACAATCTAAAAGTTTAAACTTTCATTCGTGCGCGATTCTCCATCCGTTTACATTGTATGTCGTCTGTCGTCGCTGGGTCTTTGAAGCTCGGCACTCGGCAAAAGTTATTCGAGCATTTATTTGAAGCCTTCGGATAAAAGATACAGATGAAAGATGAAAAAATTTCTCGTAGTTTGAATAAATCCGCTTCGAATAAAAAAAAGTATCTTTATTCGTCGGATAAATTCTCGTCGAATAAAATTATTTATTCGATACTCGTCGAATAAAGATACCTTTTTCATTCGAACCTTCGAATAACGAATAAAGATGAAGTATCTTTTATTCGAATCGTTATTTAAATAATTTTTATCTAATAATGCCCAACTCTGGGCACACCAGAATGACTGGCATTCAAAAGGAGAGAATATCCGTCTACGATACATATAATGTTGCACGGAGAAGCGGACAGCGAAACTAGAGAAGCGTCCTCCCCGAGGAGTGGGCCACACATTGTCGGCTATATCGGTGTGAGACCAGAAGACCACTACTAATCCAATCACAAAACTTCTTTATTTTTCGTTATTTTTTTTTTTTTTTTAACTTTTACCAACATATTCGTGACATTTTTCTGATTAAAATGAAACCAAATATGATATAATTCCGACGATAATTGCTTGTGTAATGAACGATTGATGTTTCGGACGCGAAAAAGGACAGCGTATGGGAAAGAAAGAGCCGCGGAGAGTCGAAGCGTTCGGAAAAGATGAAAGACTGGCGTGAGCTCAGGCCTTTAAATAAAAAAATAAACTTTTTCATTATTAATTATTTTTCTATCGGACTTTCACCAACATACTCGTGGCATTTTTCTAAGGAAAACGGTACCAAATATGACAAAATTCCGATGATATTTACTTGTGTAATGAACGACGGAAGTTTCGGACGCAAAGAAGGACAGCATATGAAAAGAAAGAGACGCGGCGAGTCCTTCCCGTCTCGAGTTCGACAGCTTGGTTTTCGCCGCGGACAAATAGATGTGGTTACTAATGTATATGTATTGACAATTACTCACAGAAAGTTAAATTTAACAATACAATTAATGATTATACATAAAGTTTATTGCTGATAAAATATAAAGAATATTAAATGTAAAGAAACAATTCTATAAGGTATAAAAAATAGCAATCAATACAATTATAATTAAAACTTAAAATGACAGACACTTTTCAAAACTTTTATCTCTACCTCTATGTTAGGGATACAGAAGCTGAAAATTTCATCGAAATCGGTTGACGGAGAAAAAAACAACGTGCATTGCAAGATATAAGAATCTGTGTATCTGCGTGTCTGTACAAATAGCAATAATACTGCCACCAAATAGCTTTATATGGATAAGATCCGTCGAAAGTTAGTTTCATTACATAACACTTTTATTTCGTTACTACCTTTACTTGAATAATTGCAGTCCAGCATTAGAAGTGGTATTATCGGTTAAATAAGTAAAAAAAATAATTTTCTGTGTTTGTTACTACGGATCACAATAAGAACGATTGAATTTTGTCATTACTTGAATATTGTATTTATTCTTTTTTTTTTATTCTATAACTATTACAGAATATATTTTGTTGAATAATCATTATTTTATAAATATCGCAATAAGTTCCAAATTAATTAATTTCACCTATAAACTATCGATTATAAAATAATGATTACAATGGTGAATAATACGGAAAATAAGAAGGCAATAATAGTGTAATGAAATTATACAATAAAAAATAATTATTCTCATTCTACGCATTATCCGTTTATTTATTGCCTATGTCACTGACGTTTCTTCCGTAATTCACGAGCAAATGTTCTATTTAGGTAGCGAGCGCGGCATGTTTAGCGATGTTGGTATTTGAGATCAGTGATAGTTCCACTTTCTTAGTTCCACAACCGACGAGAGTATCTCGACATTGGGGCCGTTACCGACCGATCCCAGCACCCACCTGGCACTAGGCCTGCAGCCAAGCTCGCATATGCGAGCCGAGCTCGGGTCCAGTCGAGCCGGGACTCGCTTTTCGAGTCGAGTCGAGTACTCGCACGATGCGAGCTGCTCGCAACGAAGCGAACGGCTCGAAATAAAATCAGGCGTAAAATGACATGATGCGAGTTACAGCAGGAAGATCAGCACATTGATATTATCAAGCATTTTAGTATATTGACAATGCTAAATGTTTGCGATGTTTTATTATATATTTTGATAGTGAAATGTTGATTCAGAATTTGTATAACCCTTATTGAAAATAATTATGCAATAACAACTATTTCCTAGATTTATGTAAATAACTAGATGTGATCTGTAAAGAACGGTATTTTATATATTCCTTTATATTATACTCCGGTTCACTGTACAGTCGTAAAAATGTGTTGTCGCAAAATTGTTTATAATGTTGAAAATTAACGTGAAACCAAGTTGGAAGTTGGAAGTTCCAACAGCCTGTCATTCGGTACTGTGCAAGTATAGGTGATAAGATTTAAAAGGGCATAGCCGATTAAGATGGTCAAAACAATTGGAACCGCAAAAAGATTCCATTTCAAACAGTATTGATTTCTTGATTTTCTGGAAATGACAGACGTAGATTTCAAAATTCTTTTCACGGAATCTTACCAATTTTCACAAGCAATTTCATATCTGGCGGAAATCGTAGACGAACACGATAATATAAATATTCATTGCCTAATCAATGTTACTTCAATATTTTTAAAACATTAAAAAAATATTGTTAAAATCACATGAATAAATAATATAAGAAATTGAAAAAATAAAGATGATGTATGGGAAAAAACATTTACCACCGACGGGATAAGAACCCCAGCGTATCCGCTCCTTAGTTCGACACACGTCCGGCGATGTTACAAAACTTTACGAACATTCTGGTATATATCACACAAAATACAATTTATTCTTTCTCTTAAATCACATTTCTTAGGTCAAAGAATTACTTGTTTCAATTTAATAATGCTAAAAATTACTTAATATATAGCTGCGATAAAACCAACAAGTGTAACTTTCCTCCTAATAGCAAAAACGTCGAAAAAATTCGGTTTTTATTGTTTTTTGACGATGATGTCCCACAACAAAAAATCTAAAAAAAATTGACGACACTGCCTGTTATAGTACTTTAACAAGGAACTAAACAGTAGAATAGCATGTTTTCAAATTTTTGAGAAATCTGTATTTTTCCGATTTTTTGGAGGTTTTTCATTTTTTTTACGACCACAGTTTGTAACAAAAAAATCTGAAAGTTTAAACTTTCATACGTGCGCGATTCTCCATCCGTTTACATTGTATGTCGTCTGTCGTCGCTGGGTCTTTGAAGCTCGGCACTCGGCAAAAGTTATTCGAGCATTTATTTGAAGCCTTCGAATAAATGATACAGATGAAAGATGAAAAAATTTCTCGTAGTTTGAATAAATCCGCTTCGAATAAAAAAAAGTATCTTTATTCGTCGGATAAATTCTCGTCGAATAAAATTATTTATTCGATACTCGTCGAATAAGGATACCTTTTTTATTCGAACCTTCGAATAACGAATAAAGATGAAGTATCTTTTATTCGAATCGTTATTTAAATAATTTTTATCTAATAATGCCCAACTCTGGGCACACCAGAATGACTGGCATTCAAAAGGAGAGAATATCCGTCTACGATACATATAATGTTGCACGGAGAAGCGGACAGCGAAACTAGAGAAGCGTCCTCCCCGAGGAGTGGGCCACACATTGTCGGCTATATCGGTGTGAGGCCAGAAGACCACTACTAATCCAATCACAAAACTTCTTTATTTTTCGTTATTTTTTTTTTTTTTTAACTTTTACCAACATATTCGTGACATTTTTCTGATTAAAATGAAACCAAATATGATATAATTCCGACGATAATTGCTTGTGTAATGAACGATTGATGTTTCGGACGCGAAAAAGGACAGCGTATGGGAAAGAAAGAGCCGCGGAGAGTCGAAGCGTTCGGAAAAGATGAAAGACTGGCGTGAGCTCAGGCCTTTAAATAAAAAAATAAACTTTTTCATTATTAATTATTTTTCTATCGGACTTTCACCAACATACTCGTGGCATTTTTCTAAGGAAAACGGTACCAAATATGACAAAATTCCGATGATATTTACTTGTGTAATGAACGACGGAAGTTTCGGACGCAAAGAAGGACAGCATATGAAAAGAAAGAGACGCGGCGAGTCCTTCCCGTCTCGAGTTCGACAGCTCGGTTTTCGCCGCGGACAAATAGATGTGGTTACTAATGTATATGTATTGACAATTACTCACAGAAAGTTAAATTTAACAATACAATTAATGATTATACATAAAGTTTATTGCTGATAAAATATAAAGAATATTAAATGTAAAGAAACAATTCTATAAGGTATAAAAAATAGCAATCAATACGATTATAATTAAAACTTAAAATGACAGACACTTTTCAAAACTTTTATCTCTACCTCTATGTTAGGGATACAGAAGCTGAAAATTTCATCGAAATCGGTTGACGGAGAAAAAAACAACGTGCATTGCAAGATATAAGAATCTGTGTATCTGCGTGTCTGTACAAATAGCAATAATACTGCCACCAAATAGCTTTATATGGATAAGATCCGTCGAAAGTTAGTTTCATTACATAACACTTTTATTTCGTTACTACCTTTACTTGAATAATTGCAGTCCAGCATTAGAAGTGGTATTATCGGTTAAATAAGTAAAAAAAATAATTTTCTGTGTTTGTTACAACGGATCACAATAAGAACGATTGAATTTTGTCATTACTTGAATATTGTATTTATTCTTTTTTTTTTTATTCTATAACTATTACAGAATATATTTTGTTGAATAATCATTATTTTATAAATATCGCAATAAGTTCCAAATTAATTAATTTCACCTATAAACTATCGATTATAAAATAATGATTACAATGGTGAATAATACGGAAAATAAGAAGGCAATAATAGTGTAATGAAATTATACAATAAAAAATAATTATTCTCATTCTACGCATTATCCGTTTATTTATTGCCTATGTCACTGACGTTTCTTCCGTAATTCACGAGCAAATGTTCTATTTAGGTAGCGAGCGCGGCATGTTTAGCGATGTTGGTATTTGAGATCAGTGATAGTTCCACTTTCTTAGTTCCACAACCGACGAGAGTATCTCGACATTGGGGCCGTTACCGACCGATCCCAGCACCCACCTGGCACTAGGCCTGCAGCCAAGCTCGCATATGCGAGCCGAGCTCGGGTCCAGTCGAGCCGGGACTCGCTTTTCGAGTCGAGTCGAGTACTCGCACGATGCGAGCTGCTCGCAACGAAGCGAACGGCTCGAAATAAAATCAGGCGTAAAATGACATGATGCGAGTTACAGCAGGAAGATCAGCACATTGATATTATCAAGCATTTTAGTATATTGACAATGCTAAATGTTTGCGATGTTTTATTATATATTTTGATAGTGAAATGTTGATTCAGAATTTGTATAACCCTTATTGAAAATAATTATGCAATAACAACTATTTCCTAGATTTATGTAAATAACTAGATGTGATCTGTAAAGAACGGTATTTTACATATTCCTTTATATTATACTCCGGGGTTCAGTGTACAGTCGTAAAAATGTGTTGTCGCAAAATTGTTTATAATGTTGAAAATTAACGTGAAACCAAGTTGGAAGTTGGAAGTTCCAACAGCCTGTCATTCGGTACTGTGCAAGTATAGGTGATAAGATTTAAAAGGGCATAGCCGATTAAGATGGTCAAAACAATTGGAACCGCAAAAAGATTCCATTTCAAACAGTATTGATTTCTTGATTTTCTGGAAATGACAGACGTAGAGTTCAAAATTCTTTTCACGGAATCTTGCCAATTTTCACAAGCAATTTCATATCTGGCGGAAATCGTAGACGAACACGATAATATAAATATTCATTGCCTAATCAATGTTACTTCAATATTTTTAAAACATTAAAAAAATATTGTTAAAATCACATGAATAAATAATATAAGAAATTGAAAAAATAAAGATGATGTATGGGAAAAAACATTTACCACCGACGGGATAAGAACCCCAGCGTATCCGCTCCTTAGTTCGACACACGTCCGGCGATGTTACAAAACTTTACGAACATTCTGGTATATATCACACAAAATACAATTTATTCTTTCTCTTAAATCACATTTCTTAGGTCAAAGAATTACTTGTTTCAATTTAATAATGCTAAAAATTACTTAATATATAGCTGCGATAAAACCAACAAGTGTAACTTTCCTCCTAATAGCAAAAACGTCGAAAAAATTCGGTTTTTATTGTTTTTTGACGATGATGTCCCACAACAAAAAATCTAAAAAAAATTGACGACACTGCCTGTTATAGTACTTTAACAAGGAACTAAACAGTAGAATAGCATGTTTTCAAATTTTTGAGAAATCTGCATTTTTCCGATTTTTTGGAGGTTTTTCATTTTTTTTTACGACCACAGTTTGTAACAAAAAAATCTGAAAAAATTATCAAAAATCAGCCTTAGAATCCAAAATATGTCACATTTTTTTCAGAATTTTAGAAAGCATCAGAGTGCGGGAAATACGCGGAGAAGCGCGAAATCTAATTTACCCTGTAACTAACCTCATGGGCAAGATAGGGGGTTGAAATTTTACTCAGAGGGGTTTTTCCTCTAAGGGCAGTTTTGACCATAAATCGGCTAGGCCCTTTTAAAAGGATCTGATGTCTACGTTCAACACTCGTCATACTTTCTGTTTAGTTAATATTTTAATCTAAATCTTTTTTCAATTTGCAATTGTTGGCTCTTCTCCATGGATAACAGTCGATCTTTTATACGATGGTGCAAAATCATGCTAACTACCAAATAATTCGTAGTGGCAGCAAAGTTAAATCTACTTCCTAGCTCGACAATTAACGCAATTATATAACGCAATTTTTCCTGCGTTTTCATTACATGTCATCTAGTAAATTAATCTATCTAGCTTGGCAGAACAGCTGAAGTCGTTTGGTCGATTTATAAAAAAAGTTATTCTGATTTAAAGTGTCTGCCATCAATTATGAGACTGACTGCATAATGTATAACGAGAAGCGGCCGCACGTTTCTCGCTAAGCAACCTGCGCTATCTCCATGTTTATAATTGTGCAGTGTGAAAATGGTTTACTGCCTTTTTGGTTCGTTATCTCGGCCATTTCTTCTAAAAAGTGTACTTCCGTACAATGGGACAGTAGGGCTCTCATCAGCGAGCTAAGGTTTATGACCGGCTCTCGCCTGCACTCGCCCACTTAGGTCACCCGCTCTGAGTATTTAATCTACCGGCACGCGTATGCGTTTTGCTCTTCCTCCCTCCCCATCGAGCCACTAGCTTAGTTATTCATTATCGAAAAATATAAAAGTCTAAGACAATCTCTATTCTCAGGTTAGTTAGCTCAGATTCTGTCAAACAGTTTTTCTCAGCTTACCAGAATTCAGTCTTTTGACCTTTGGTGCGAGTACCAGTGTGGCGGCCTGTGCAAAGAGCACGCCGACGAACCGCCAGCATACATTGTAGACGCGGCGGCGACCTCGTATAAATACACATCAATATTATACAATATTGTTTATATACCCATTCCTTTCAAAAACTATTTAACGAAGCTTAACGTTAATTTTCAACATTATAAACAATTTTGCAACAACACATTTTTACGACTGTACACTGAACCCCGGAGTATAATATAAAGGAATATATAAAATACCGTTCTTTACAGATCACAGCTAGTTATTTACATAAATCTAGGAAATAGTTGTTATTGCATAATTATTTTCAATAAGGGTTATAGAAATTCTGAATCAACATTTCACCATCAAAATATATAATAAAACATCGCAAACATTTAGCATTGTCAATATACTAAAATGCTTGATAATATCGATGTGCTGATCTTCCCGCTGTAACTCGCATCATGTCATTTTACGCCTGATTTTATTTCGAGCAGCTCGCATCGGTGCGGATAGCTCGCATCGTGCGAGTACTCGACTCGACTCGCACAATCGAGCCGAGCTAAGCTCAACCAGAGTTGGGCAAAATATTTATCTAAATAAAAATTTCGAGTAACGAATAAAAGATAAAAAAATTTTTATTACCTTTTGGTATGTGTTGTGGTTTGGGTGTTCAGTAAAGGATTCACCCAATATAACAATAACCATTTATTAAATAAGCAACAAAAACTCAACGACGTAACAAGGAACAAAGAAAATGAAATAACAATGAAACAAGAACTACGGATAAACGACTATACGAACAACTGACGGCGAATGACGACTTCTCACAACGACTGACTGACTTGAACTGACTGACTGAATGACTGACTGACCCTGTCATCCGTCAGAATCCGCGCTTATATCCTCCAGGAATTTCCTTCGAACAAGAAAACTTCTGGAGTGGGGATGTCGCTTCCTGTACGTGCCCCTTGGAGAAAGTTCGTGTCCTTGCACCGAACATCCGTGTCCTGGCGAAAGTCAAGGGTTGGCGGCCAAATGTGCACGCCAAGGAAAAACCCCGAACCTGGTCGCCAAATGTGCACCCCAGGTAGGAATAGACTTCCGGCGACTAAGTGTGCGCTCGGGAAGAGCTTGGGCCTGGCGACCAAGTGCGTCCAAGGTCCCAGCCCGCAGACGACGCTCCTACCTGGGTCCGATCAACCCTTCTCCAAGGGGTCCGCCACATTACTTGAATATTGTATTTATTCTTTTTTTTTTATTCTATAACCATTACAGAATATATTTTGTTGAATAATCATTATTTTATAAATATCGCAAGAAGTTCCAAATTAATTAATTACACCTATAAATTATCGATTATAAAATAATGATTACAATGGTGAACAATATGGAAAATAAGAAGGCAATAAGAGTGTAATGAAATTATACAATAAAAGATAATTATTTTCATTCTACGCATTATACGTTTATTTATTGCCTCTGTCACTGACGTTTTTTCCATAATTCAC